>NC_133617.1:341691566-341949066 GCF_048593235.1 Sminthopsis crassicaudata | reverse complement strand
TTCAATCCATTTGAAGAAAAGAGCTTGGAAATAAGAATACTCACTATGGAATTTCAAGTACCTCAAAGAAACAGCTCTCTTCCATCCCAGTAGCATTGCCTTCTATCAACTCTGCAGTTTGTCTGACTCTATGCTTTCCTAAATGAGGTTTTCTGACTAAAAGCACTAGACATGTTTTCAGCCTCATTTTTGGTAGAGTTGCTTTTGTTTTTAATAGAATATCAATAACAACACATCACAGGAGCATATACTGCAACATTCCGTGGTCCTCAAAAAGAACCAGGGAAAACCTGAGCCAAAGAATTACTTAAGGTTCATATCACTGGGAAAATAACTTCTACTAAGTATAACAGTAAAGAAACTCCCTTAATCAGTGGTAGGATTTAGGAACTAAACACCTTAATAGTAAAAACAAGAAGAAAACCTCTAATGGTTAAGGACCTTGGAGAAAGGGAATTCTAGACACATTAGGAGGATATCAGATTTGACAAACTCCTAGTACATGCCCTCCAAACAGAACAGTTTGCATGACTAAGTGGGAGATAATTTTTTTCTTTCCTAACTCCCATTCCCACATTTTTCTGTCCCAAAAGATGACTGAATTTGAGCCATAACCAGAGAACAGAATTACTTTTGCATGATAATGACTGTGGTACTTACCCTTTCTTATCTGAGCAATTCTATGTTGAAAATGCAAGCTCAACAACATTTTTCAATAGCTACAATGGTTGTCATTTCAAATTTAACTTGAGGTAACTTAGGACATGGATGTCAACTTGTCTAAAAGTAATATTGTAATTTTAAAATTTTGAATTATTCTCTTATATGTGATTATGAATTTGGCTTATATAAACATTTCTTTGCCCAACAAAAGCCAGAAAGGAAGAAATATGAATATTATATTTAACATAGTTACTCCAATACTATACTGTTTCTCTTTCTGAACTTTCTTATGCTCTCTTCTGCTTTTTAAAGATATTTCATTGATATTCTCTTCTTTTCTTTGTCACCACACTGTTAAGTATATTCCCCATGTACTTCATCCCAGCAAAAACAATAAATTAATAAAAGTCCTCTTTTATAAAAAATAAGTATATTCAAGCAAAAACAAAGCCAATTTAGATATCAAATGTGTCTAAAAATGTAAATTTCATTCTGAACCTTAATCTAGTCCATCTTCACTCTATCAAGTGGTAGGAAATATAATGATTCTTGGATAGTTGTGATTGGTTATTGAATCACCATTGGTTCTCTTAAGTCTTGCATAAGTATTTTCTTTGACAGTTTTGTGATCATTTTGTAATTATCCCCGTACTTCATCTCACTTTGCTCTATAACACAAATTCTCTTAATCTCTGAATAATTTCCCTGAATTTGTCTCTTATCATAATTTTCCTTTACCATTTACTATAGACATATATATATTCATATACATGCACACACATGTGTATATATATTCACACACAGTATATATACTATACTTTGTTCAGCCATTTCTGAGTTAATAGGCACCCATTTTATTTTAAAGACTTTTGCTATAATAAAAAGTTCTCTTCTGAAGACTAAATTTTCATTATATAGTAGTCCTTCTTCTCTTTAGGATATATGCCTAGAAGTAGTATCACTGAGTCAAGGGTATGCATAGTTTGGTGAAGTTTTTGTGAATAATTGCAAATTGCTTTTCAGAATGATAATTGCAAATCAAAACATCACCAGTAGAGAATTAGGGGGTTTGTCTTCTCACAGCTTCTAAAAAAAACTTCATTTTTGTCCTCTTTGCCTATCTGAAATTTTTAAGTGAATCTGCAGAGTTGATTCCACTTTCATTTGGAGATATTTTTTTTCATAGATTTGTTGATAGCTCAGTTTTCTTCTGTTGAGAACTGTCTGAGGAATAAGAATCTTCCTATGTGTCTGAAACTAGGCAGCAAAGTGCATGGAATGCTGGGCCTAGAATCAAGAATACTCATCTACTTGAATTAAAATCTGGCCTCAGACACTTAATGTGACAGTGAGCAAGTCATTTAATTCTGTTCTCATTTACCTCCTCTGTAATATGAGCTGGATATGGAAATGGCAAATCACTCCAATATCTCTGCCAGGGAAGCCCTAAATGGGATCACAAAGATTCAAACATGACTGAAGAATAACAAAAGCAAGCAGAAATTTTAAGCAAACATGAATACACCTGTTTTTAGCAAAAGAGGCAGTGTGATAAGATGTGTGCTACTGAGAAAATCAGTAGAGCTAGAAGACAAAAGAACAAGGTTTAGATTTTATTTATTAGCAATAGCTTTGTAAAATGGAGAAGTGGTATTATATGACTTCTAGATTCTCTTACTGTTCTATATGGATGATACTATGACATATTCCATGATGGATAGAATCAAGAATATCTGGGTTCAAATGCTGTCTCAACTACATACTAGCTGTGTGACTCTGTACAAATAATTTTTTCAGCAATTTTTTAAATGAAGACTTTTTATTTTCTTATTTTCTTTTTTTAAATTTTTAAAACTTTATTATAGCTTTTAATTTACAAGATATATGTATGGGTAATTTTTCAGCATTGACGATTGCAAAATGTTTCATTCCAATTTTTCCCCTCCTCCCCACCCCCTCCCCCAGATGGCAGATAGACCAATACATGTTAAATATGTTAAAATATATGTTAATTCCAATATATGTATACATATCCATGCAGTTATTTTGCTGCACAAGAAGAATTGGACTTTGAAATAATGTACAATTAATTCCTTGTGAAGGAAATTAAAAATGCTAGCAGACAAAAACAGAGGGATTGGAAATGCTATGTAGTGGTTCACACTCATTTCCCAGAGTTCTTGCATTGGGAGTAGCTGGTTCTATTCATTATTGAACAAACTGAACCAATTTGGTTCATCTCATTGTTGAAGAGAGCCACATGCATCAAAATTGATCATCGTATAGTATTGTTGTTGAAGTATATAATGATCTCCTGGTACTGCTCTTTTCACTCAGTATCAGTTCATATAAGTTTCTCTAGGCCTTTCTGAAATCATCCTGTTGGTCATTTCTTACAGAACAATAATATTTCATAACATTTATATACCACAATTTATTCAGCCATTCTCTAATTGATGGACATCCATTCAATTTCCAGTTTCTAGCCACTATAAAAAGGGTTGACACAAACATTTTTGCACATACGGGTCCCTTTCCTTTCTTTAAGATCTCTTTTGGGACATAAGTCCAGTAGTAATACTGCTGGATCAAAGGGTATGCACAGTTTGATAACTTTTTGAGCATAGTTCCAAATTGCTCTCCAGAATGACTGGATGCATTCACAATTCCACCAACAATGTATCAGTGTCCCAGTTTTCTGACATCTCCTCCAACATTCACCATTATCTTTTCCTGTCATCCTAGCCAAGCTGAGAGGTATGTAGTTATCTTAGAGTTGTCTTAATTTGCATTTTTCTGATCAATAGTGATTTGGAACACTCTTTCATATGAGTGGAAGTAGTTTCGATTTCATCATCTGAAAATTGTCTATTCATATTTTTTGATCATTTATCAATTGGAGAATGGCTTGATTTCTTATAAATTAGAATCAATTCTCTATATATTTTGGAAATGAGGTCTTTATCAGGACCTTTACTTATAAAAATGTTTTCCCAGTTTGTTGCTTCCCTTCTAATCTTGTTTGCATTAGTTTTGTTTGTACAAAGGTCTTTTAAGGGACAGATGGACAGTAGCTGTCTTGCAAATAGACTGCAAAGAATGGCCAAGCTGCAGAAGTGCTACTGCCCTGGGAAGAAACCCGCTGTGCAGAAGTGTTAATGCCCTGGGCAGAGCCCTGCAGCAGCTACACTGTGGTTGTGCTGAGTCACTACCCATGCTGGATGGGTCTGGACAGGTCCTGTTAAATTCTGGTGGTTTGGGGTACACTCTACCATTGGCATTTGTGTAACTTCTCTACTGATCTACTGCTTTGCAACCAAAGCAGAGCAGCCAACCTGTGGTAGAATTCTCCCTGCACTTTCTCCACTTGCAGAGACTGCCCCATGTCCTGATCTGCTCATTGTGCACTAGCCTCCGTGTTCTGCCTCCCTGACTGCACTGGCTTCCTCCCACCCAATCAGGATAGACCTTTTCTGGCAATCTTCCAGATTATCTTTTGCTGGTAATTTGTTGTACTCCCAATATTAATGGATTCTACCAGTCAAGCATTATTTCAGAGGCTGAATTTGGTAATCAGTAAGTGAGGTAGAAGGGAGCTCAGAATGAAGCATGTGTCCTCTCCACCATCTTGGCTCTGCTCTCTGATCATTTCTTGTAGAAAAATAGTATTCTATAACATTCATATATCATAACTTATTCAGCCATTTTCCAGCTGATGGGCATCCACTCTGTTTTCAGTTTCTTGATACACAACAAAGGCTGCCACAAACATTTTTGCACATGTGGGTCCCTTTCCCATATAATATAATTTAGAGTACCTTTTTTATGATTAGAAATTGTTTCGATTTCATCTGAAAATTGTCTCTTCATATCCTTTGACTATCAATTGGAGAATGACTTGAATTCTTATAAATTTGAGTCAATTCTCTATATATTTTAGAAATGAGACCTTTATCAGAAACCTTGAAAGTAATTTTTTTCCCAGTTTATTGCTTCCCTTCTAATCTTGCCTACACTGGTTTTGTTTGTATAAAAACTGTTTAACTTAATGTAATCAAGATTATCCATTTTGTATTCAATAATACATTTTAGTTCCTAGTTGGCCACAAATTCCTTCCTTCTCCACAGATCTGAGAGGTAAACTATCCTTTGTTATTCGAATTTATTTATAATATGTATATAATATGTCTAGATCTTGATCCCATTTTGACTTTTTCTTGTTATAAGGTATTAGGTAGGGGCCAGTGCTTAGTTTCTGCCATACTAATTTCCAATTTTCCCGAAAGTTTTTTTTTTTTTTTTTTCAAATAGTGAGTTCTTATCTCAGAAGCTGAGATCTTTGGGTTTGTCAAACACTAGATTACTATAGTCATTGACTATTTTGTCCTGTGAAACTAACCTATTCTACTAATCAACTACTCTATTTCTTAGCTAATACCAAATGATTTTGATGACCAAGGCTTTCATAATATAATTTGAGGTCTGATACATCTAGGCCACCTTCATTTGGATTTTTCATTAATGCCCTTGAAATTTTTGAACTTTTATTCTTCCAGATGAACTTTGCTATTATTCTTTCTAGCTCTGTAAAATAAATTCTTTTGAGTTTGATTGGTATGATACTGAATAAGTAGATTAATTCAGATAGTATTGTTATTTTTTTATTATATTAGCTTGGTATCCTCCTCACCTCCATTCTCCATGCCCCACTGAAACAGACTTTTTTTGAAGTTATTCCAAAATATCATCTGCTGGAAATTTGTTACATTCCAAATATCTGTGGGTTCTATCACTCCAAAATCAGTTCAAAGGCTTGACCTGATGTTGATCTGAGGGACACCAGGAAGTGTTCACATAAAGACTTATCTACTCTCTACCATCTTGGCTCCACCCTCCATCTCCCACTCCACAACCTACACATAATTTAATCCTTTTCAGCTTAGTATTTTCATCTGTAGAAGGGTAAGAATAAGAGCAATTTCTCCACAAGGTCATTGTGAGAATTAAGTGAGCCAACATGTATAAAGCATTTTGCAAAGTTTAAAATGCTATATAAATGCTATTATCATAATTATTCTGTGTTATAATTGCATCATAATTATTCTACTATTATAATTGTTATATATATATATATATATATATATATATATATATATATATATATATATATATATTATATTGATTAGAATGCTGGCCTTGGAATAAGAATTCAAAATTCAAATACTGCCAACACATTAGCCATGTGATCATGGACAAATAACAATCTCTACATATCTCACCCTTCTTCATTTCTAAAAATGTGTATCATTGTAGTACCTACTTCATAGGATTAGGTGAAGCTCAGATTGTTGTGGCTATTATTGGTCTTTAATTCTAGAAGAAAATGGAAGACATCAGGAAGGTAATGTCTTGACTTAAAAATGAATTGTATTTAAGTGAGACAGGGTTGTGCCAATTAATCAGCCTTATTCTCTCCTCCAAAGGCATCTATATTCAGTGGCAAAACATAGATCAAGATGACCAAAGATGGTTCTGGATGCGGTGGGACACCTTGACCTTTTTAAATTAAGCTCTTTCCTAGATCATGTTTCTCTGAGGCAATACCCATTCAGTGAGAAAGGGTAGGTAAGAAATAAAGCAAAAAATGGCCTCTTTAATCTTTTTTATCTATTCTTTGCCCAGTCTGGGAGAGGAATACCCTCAAATTTTCTGGCCACAAAAGAGACAATTATTATTTACACTCACTTTAATCCACAATGTTTTAGGGCATCTTTTTCTAGTCCCCTCCTTATAGCTCAGGTGTGCAGTGTGTTCCTTAAAAAGCTGCTCAGACACCTAGAGGGCTCCCAAATACCACTGTTGCTTCCAGTGAAAAGGCAGAGCCAAAATAACTGGCAATGACCTGAGATACAATGGATGATCTTGGTATTTTAGCTGTCTAAGTACTCAACACTCTCTTCATCTGCCTTCCTGGCCATTGGAACAAATTCTACCCATTCCATCAGAGAAATGTCTTTACATGTTTGGGATAGACATCCTTCTAACTCACTGTTGGGTTTGAGACCCCCTGGTTACCCTCAATCTTGTTTAGCCAAAAGGCCAAAATGGTTTACTAGGATATGGTCATTGTAAATGCTATAGCTTCTTGGAGATCCACAAAACCTAAACAATTATCAAATGAAATTTGGATTAGGATTTAGTATTGGTCAATCAGTGAGAGCCAGGGTGATATGGGGTTTAGGCATAGTCAAATAACTCCATTTGAATCCCAATGGGGTTTATCAAAGCCTGGTTTCCAGAGCTCCTTTTCAAGAAATATACATTCCTGGTAAAGTCAGAGATTTTTGGAGTTATTTAGATGTCTTAGGCACCATATTACTGTCTATTGTTAATATCTTCCATAATGTACTTACCTACTTGTGCTTAAGAATTTTAATTAAGTTTTCTTCTTCCTGAGATCTTTAGTAATTTCAGTCTCCCCCCTCCCCTTACACTTTCCTGTCACTGACTTTCTGATGCCTTTTCCTCAGTGGGATAAATCCCAAAGCTATCTCCTCCTTCTGTTCAGAAGTTTACTATTCAAATGGCCTAGTTCCTGCCCCAAGGAATTTCTGAGGGAACAAAACTGGCTCCGGCTGGAAGCCAATCCTCTTTCCATTGGGCATCATTGAGCTTTCCCAGGGTCCCTACAAGATATTGTATTTCTGTCCCAGTTTCCTCTATTTTTTTAGGGGTGGTCACATGGACGTGAGGGAAAAACTGCTACAACATAGTGCTGCTCCCTATGCTTCTACTTAACAATATCTCCCCTTCCTCCAGATGGAGTACAGGTACATAAATTAGTTCCCTCTTTTATTGTCACAGAATGGTGGATGATAACAGATCAGGGAAGGCACACCTGCAGAGAGACCATAATAGCAGTGAGGGAATTCCTAAGTGAATCCTAGAATCCAAGTCCACCGTCCTGTTGGGCTAAAGAATGGGGCTAGTATGCAACAGGTAGTGAATGAACATGTTGGGGATTAGGAATTAACTTTCTTTGCTGTTAATTCATGATGCTATTACATGATTAGGATTTTTGGTCTTAGCTCACAAAGGTTCTGCCCTCACTTTACTTTTTGCATATAATTCTTATTTACAGAAGTTTTGAAAGACTGTGTGGATCAAAAAAAAATTATATCATATATATTGTTGATAACATGACACTCCAAATCCAGTGCTTATTATAAGGTATTATACTTATGAAAGTTTCTTTGTGGTGGAATTACAAGTACCTGACTATAATAATTAGAGCTCATATCTAGAGAAAGCTATACAGTTTGTACATCAATTTCCTCACAACAATCTCTTAAGATGGATAATAAGTGTATGTGTATATGTATATGTATATATATATATATGTATATATATATATGTGTATATATATACGTATATATACAAATACGTATATATATATATATATATATATATATATATATATATATATATATATATATATATATATACACATATATATACATATATATATATATGTATATATTATCATCCCCACTAAATAAATGAGGAAAGTCAAAGTGAGAGAAGAATTGACTAGTTTCAGGTATTGCTTCCAATAAGTATAAGGGAAAAGTGCTCCAAGCCTTTTCCTGCATTTCTGGCCATATGTACATAATAAAGGCAGGAAGATGGTTATGTAGGGGGAAGATAATGACCTTATTTCCTAGGTTCAGTTTTGTCTTTCTGGCTTCCTCTCCAGTCTCTACTCCTCCTGAAAATTCATTTTCATGGAAAAGTAGGAGGGATTTCTGAATTGAACAACTGGATGGTCTCAAACCCCAATGTCTTCAACATTTTATGAGAAAGGTGTCCTTTAGAATAGAAACTGATTGGGCATAATCTAGGCATTAGAAATAAATAGTGAGAGAAAATAAATATTTGCCCTATATTATAATGAAGTCAGTGACAGAGAGGCCCAAGTCCCAGACCAAGAAATTTAGTTCAAAAGAAAAAATTAAGTCTAAAGACACTAGCTATTTAGATAGGGGCTTCTCTGCTCTATAGGCTAAGGAACCTGGCATCTGGGGCAAACCATTTCCTCTAGATATGACATCCTGTTCTAGCCAAGTCTATGGAAAAAATAGAAAGGCTTCTCGTCTCAAAAAAAAAAAAAAAAAAAAAAAAAAAAAAAAAAAAAGCAACTTTACCCTCTCTCCTACTCCAACAAAGATTTTTATTAGTCAGTCAATATCTGAGGGCTACTATTTTTCAGATAGATATGTAAAAAAAAAAATTAAAAAAATTCTCCAATCTTTAAATTAAAAGGCCATGGCAGAGTTCCCTCTTCTCATAAGGAAGAGGGAATACTATAACCAAACATCAGCTAAAGCCAGAGTTTAGAGGCAGGGAAAATTTCCACCACCATGTCTTTAATTAATGGGGCTGGTCCTGGCAGCAGGCCAGGGATGAACATATGTCCAGAAAAGTAAATTCCATTAGAGAATATAACTTCAGTTTAGTATCATAAACCAAAAACTACCAGTTCTATCTCTGGTGGAAACAACAGACTCAGAAGACCTGTGTTTGAGGTAAATAATACATCCAACCAACACAACATATTTAGCAGAGACCAGAAGGAAATAGAACAGAAGAAGCATAACAATATTAGCAGAAGATATTGGTGGATCTGGGGCATGAGTTGATAATCATTATGTGCATTCTATATGTATGCCTGTCTACTCTTGCACTCTGGTCTTGTGCACTCCCTGTTTGTATGCTCTCTCTAATCTAGGTGGCACACAGGATATAGCATTAGTCCTGGAGTCAAGAAGTCCTGAATTCAAATTCAACTTCAGGAACTAACTAGAAGTATAACTTTGAGCAATTTACTAAACTTTCATTTACATCCCAGCTTCATAAACTGTGGATCTTGACCCCAGTTACATCTTGTAACTGGATCTGGGGGTCATGAAATTATGACTTATTATTAGTAAATGTTTGATTTGTTCATAGGGGAAACTCCCAGATTGTAATCTCCTCCAACAATTCAGTTGGAGATCTTGGCCTGAGGCATAATTACTACCCTTTATTGAGTTGAAAATTATTCCCTTAAATTGTTCCCTAGCTCTGGGTCACAAAGATCCAATATAACCAAAAGCCTGTAAACCCATCTCTGCTAAAGATCCTAACAGGATTTTGCCCACTGATGAAAATATTTCTTCTCAGGGTATAAACCCATTTTTGCCACAAACCTCACACCCTCATTGCTCACACCTCAACAAAATTTCTTATGGTTATTTTTCCTGATATGTTATTTCAGGGGGAAATTTTTATCTAATGTCATATAGCTAACATAAAGCACTCAACCTGAAGTCAAGAAGATCTGAATTCAAACCTAGGAGCATATATTTATTGAATTGTGACCTTAGACAAGTCACTTAAGCTATCAGCCTCAGTTTCCTCATCTGTAAAATGGGGATAATAATAACATCTATCTCCCAGGGTTGTTGTAAGGACAAAATGGGGGGGGGGAAATGGAAAGCACTCTGTAAATCTTAAAAAGTTATGTAAAATTTGCTTTTAAAAATTGTCAAAAAATAAAAAAGCTATGTAAAATAAGCTAAGTAAAAATTGAGATAAGCCTTACCCGGAAGGAGTTTCTCTTCTAATGGTTAAGTTAAACATTAGGAGGGGCAAAGGAGGAGGGGAGGGAGCTTATGATATATAGTTTTGAGTTGATGTGGACCCCCAGACTAATTTGAATCTAGAGTATATTTGAGAAATCGACTCTTCAAGTTTTAGGGTGTCCCCTAAACAAAAAGAAAAGTCCAACAGTCCTAATCCTATAAAATTCTTTGGTTTTGTTATCTGGTATACCTGAGTATCTTTATAACCATGCTGGGAATGTGGATAAAAGCAGATACAAAAAGCCAAAGGTAAGTTTTGTGATATTCATTAAGAGTTTTGTAATTCCAAGATCTCCATTGTTCCATACAGGAAATTCAGAGGAATAAATATGGAGTAACAATCTCTTCTCTTTAATAATGATGACACACAGTAATCTGCTGCTTAACTTCCCACTTTTAATATTTATCACTCTTTCTCACATTTCTCTTCAGAGAACCTGTGTGATACCTGAAACAACCAAACCTCTATAAGCCTTCAAGAAAGCTTGGCAAACCATCCAGGCTTAAAAGCTTTAGCAGATATTCTCAAGGAAAACCCAGAGGGTTTTGCTGAGTCGTTTTTGACAGGAAATAAAAAAGCAGCCTTTTTCTCCGTCACCTTGCTCTCCCCCCAACCTCCAAGCATTCCTGTGAGAAGTACTAGAAACAATCACCAAGCAGCAATACTCCAGGAGAGGAAAGATGGTAACGACATTTAGAGTCACCTTTTCAAAGAACTAAAAATAGGCTCCTACACAAAGTAATTGATGATGAGTGACAGTGATCAAATGAATGGTTGCTAATCTAATAGTGTACAGAACTGGAAGATTTAAAAGGCCCATTGGTTCTCACAGAAGGACAATGATTACTACACATCTCTGCTATTAACAAGTGGCAATAAGAAACACATGATGGTGCTCAGTACTGATCAGTTACCAAGTTGTCAGCTCCATTTTCCCCCTCTTGCCCTCTACCCCCAACTTCATAAAAAAGTGGGAAAGAGATGTAGTTAAAAGTGGATCCCAGGGGGAATCATTTGAATCCTTCAGGACTAAACTCTGACCTATTTTAAAGGGTTTATGTGAGGAAAGGCTAGTATTTTGAGTTTCTTTCTACATTTTCATTTCAGGGAATTGACTTTATGCTGAAAATCAAGTCACTAGAAACTCTTCAGTTCTCTAAGACATGTGTAAGCCACTTTTTGTTCTCTCATGTGTGTAACAATTTCCTTGACCAATTGAGAAATAAAAATAGTAACTTTGGATTTCTTCTTCCTTAGAGCCTAAGGTGTATGAGGTTTTGAGGAGTGAAGGGAATCAGAGGAATCTGTGGTAAACATTTTTCAAAAACTCTTTAAAAACAAACCATAAACAGAGAAAGATAAAAGGATTTTATACATTTAAAAAAATTATGACCATATTTTAGGGAAATGTTTTATGCATGGTTCTCCCAATCAAGAGCTTTCCCTGATATCCACATAACCAAAAGGACACTCTTTATTAGCCATAGTCATATTCTGATAAAATATTTACCTATATTAACAGAAGCTATTAAATCCCAAGTAAGAGATAAACAGAACACTGTGCAGGGAAATTCTCAAATTGCCTACTAGGATGTGTGTGTATATGTGTTAAATACCTTTTTGCAATTTACATTTTATGCATATTAAGCCAAACCTCTCCTAAAAAGATAGTCCAAAAGGAAAAACATTCTATTAATGCAGTAAATGTAGATGTCTGCAAGAGAGTGGGAAGTGGATCTTTATAACTTATCTGTTTCAGAAATTATGGTGAAATGTATTCTGTTGTCTTACTTTTAGTAATTTGACAAAACTTTGTTATAATACCACTGATGTTTAAAATAATCATATAGAATTAAGGAACAACTCTAGACAAAATGGTGAAGTAGCTGAAGGTTGTCCTGGCAGCACCCAGTCTCCTCTCTTACAAATTTCCTTTTCCTCTCCAAGGTATCCCTCCCTACTTTACCTTAGAATCATAAATAAACTAAAAGTAAAGGAAAAAAAAACATGGCAGAGCCCCCATTTTCTTGAGGAAGAAGTAACTATTCCTAGAGTATCAGAATTTTAACAAGAATCAAAGCCTCATTAAGCTGAAAGAAGCTAAGCTTCCTTTGAATTTAATGCTTTCTGCCTTGCCTTGGAAGCACAAAATGAGTAAACATTCACAGGCTTCTCTTCCTACAAGAAATTCTCATACATTTCATCTACTCACATTGGTTTGACTGGTTTGAATATAGCTAAATCCAAATAATCTATTTGATCCTCAGATCCTTAAAAATGACAATAGCTTCATGTCTCATGACATGAAACTGATTCAGGATTGTCAAGCAATGTGCCAGGGGAACAGAAACTCTTCCAGGTCCTACCAACTAGGAAAGGCGTTGAGAGCAGGCCCAGCAATGATTTATGTCTGTCCTCTAAGGATAGCTTGATGAAGACTGAATGTGCTTAATAGAGAATTGACCATTCTGTTGTTGTTGTTGTTGTTGTTTTTCATTTATACAAACTCATAAAGATAGACTACTTGGACTTTCCAACTCGATTCATACAGGGAGTTTCCACACCTACAATATGAAATAAAAATGCTGAAATGCTGAAGTAAGAAAGGTAACAAGATAGGTTGTTTGGAACTTCTGTGATAATAAAGGTTTACATTAAAATACATTCTTAGATAACTTACTATTTTTTTGCCCATTCAAGTTCTCATCTCCTCTCACTCTTAATTAGTCTCTCTCCTTCTAATTTTTATCCCTCTCAATCTTTTTTGCCACTTAGCTTTCAAATAATCTTCCTAAGGTATACAGATGTCTGACAACATCACCCCTTTGCTCAGAAAGCTTCAATTTCTACAAATTGCCCCTAAAACAAACTACAAATTCCCTAGCCTGGCATTTAAAAGCTTTTACAAACTGACTGCAATCTTCCTTTCCAGACATATTTTTCATTATTTTCCTTCACACATCCTTCAATCCACTCAAATTGGCCTAGTAGCTATTTCCCACACATTATGTGATTAAAGAAAATGAAAAAAGAAACAGCAACAAAAAATTTAAGGTAGACAATTCCAAGGGGTACAAAGACTTTTTTTTTAGTTGTCATTCTTATTTTATTTGAAAGTTAAATATTTTTCTTTTTATCAAAAGGAGAATAATTTGGATTATTTATATATATATATATATATATATATATATATATATATATATATATATATATATATATGATTCTAATCCTCTTTTTTCTGAAGTTGCTATTAGATTTAGAATAAAATACTTTTGTAAGAAAGAAACTAAGGCAGGCTTAACTTGGACATCACTATTATTATTCAGAACAGATTCCATCTTTTTACACAAAAGAAAAGTTAAGTGAATTTAAGTAGCAAACCCTGGTAAGACTTGTTACTTTGGGACTACAATAGGCACAAAAGCATATTTGTCGAGTTCTTTGAATATGCTTTGAAAAAATCAACCACCTGTGTACCCACACACAAAAAGGGTAGAAAATCTCATTTTTTACTTTTATTCAACTCTGTATTTACTGAATTATAGTCACATAATTATGAGCCTTCTAGAGCTTTTCACAGAAATATATATGTAGACTTAAAATTTGCAACATACAGTTTTAACTAACAAGAAACATTATGTCCCTAAGGGGATAAAGAAAGCCATAACAGTCCCAGTAAGCAGTAAATAAAAATGTTATTAAAAGGAGTCATTGTTCAGAAAACATTTTAGTCATAATCCATTAGTGGGATGCTAATAGTAATGAACATGGACATTGAATTAATTCATTTTGCAGTCACTGTCTGGCCCTGACTCATTACTCAAATAAAGATCATGCTTGGTATTCTGAAGACAATTTCAGTGTGTGTTAATTAGGAAAAATTGTTCTTAAGGACTATTCTCTTTAAAGTTTAGGGCGTTGTCAATTTACTATTTATTTTAGGCAAAACTGTACTATTATTTAGAGATTTCAAATCCAGAATTCCATCAAAAAGCTCTTGTTTTGACATTTAACACTTCCTAACTGTGTGACCCTGGGCAAGTCACTTAACCCCAATTGCCTCAGGAAAAAAAGAAAGAAAAAAGAAAGAGAGAGAGAAAAAGAAAGAAAGAAAGAAAGAAAGAAAGAAAGAAAGAAAGAAAGAAAGAAAGAAAGAAAGAAAGAAAGAAAGAAAGAAAGAAAGAAAGAAAGAAAGAAAGAAAGAAAGAAAGAAAGAAAGAAAGAAAGAAAGAAAGAAAGAAAGAAAGAAAGAAAGAAAGAAAGAAAGAAAGAAAGAAAGAATGGAAGGAAGAAAGAATGGAAGGAAGAAAGATGGAAGGAAGGAAGGAAGGAAGGAAGGAAGGAAGGAAGGAAGGAAGGAAGGAAGGAAGGAAGGAAGGAAGGAAGGAAGGAAGGAAGGAAGGAAGGAAGGGGAAAAAAAAAGCTTACTTTCCTTATTCCTCTGAAAGATAATACAACCAAAATGATTATACATCCATCTCAGTTTAAATTCAATATCTTTATA
The DNA here is from genome assembly GCF_048593235.1 of Sminthopsis crassicaudata. NCBI lineage: Eukaryota > Metazoa > Chordata > Mammalia > Dasyuromorphia > Dasyuridae > Sminthopsis > Sminthopsis crassicaudata. The sequence continues at coordinate 341,934,215 of NC_133617.1, read as the reverse complement.
TCCCTATCCATCTCAGAGAACACCTACCTTCCTTCAAAGCAAAGCACAGGAACCACTCCTGAAAACTTTCCTAATCTATCAATCAATCAATATTTTTTCAGTGCTTATTGTATGACAGGCACTGTGCTACAAGGCTGGAAGTACAAAAGGAGATAAAAACACAGTTCCTCTCCTAAAGGAGCTAGTTAGTGTTCTCTCCACCTTTAAGTATGAAAGAAATTAAATATAGACAAATGTTTCATAATAGATACCAAGTTGTATACTCCAAATGTATACATGACTTAGACATAAAGGGTGATATCATAAGCAACTTAGAGGAGCAAAGAAGAAATTACCTTTCAGATCTATGGATAGGGAGAATTCATGACCAAACAAAGGATAGAAAGGAACACAGAATATAAAATGCACAGTTTTATTTACATCATTTTTTTTTATTTTGCATGAAGTTAATACAGTTAAAATTAGAAAAAACAAACTCATTCCAATTTATAAGACTAAGAGCCATTTTCCAAGAGAGGTAATTTTCAAAGAAAGAAATCTAAGCTATCAGCAACTCTATAGTCTCCAAATCATTAGTAATTACAAGTTTAAAAAATTCAAATTATAGGAGGTTTGGAGGTTAAACCTCATAGCTATCTGATTGGCAAAGATGGCAAAAAAGAGGAAAATAGCAAGTGTTGGAAGAAGTAAAATAAAGTAAATGTACTGTTGATGAAGTTGTAAATTGGTCCTGTCATTCTAAAAGGCAAAAGAAATTTAGGTATGCATACCCTTTGATTCAATTATACATTGTTCTCCCAAAGAGAGCAAAGAAAGAGGGAAAAGACTTAGATGTACAAAAAGAATTTTATAACAGTTATTTTTCTGGTAAGTAGAAATTGGAAGTTAAGGGGTACTCACCTATGGGGAATGACTAAACAACTCTGGATACATTAATGTAAGAGAATATTATTGCACTATAAGAAGTGAATGTTTCTGAGACAACTGAGATCTCTGCGAACTTATACAAAGGAAAATGAGTAGAACTAGGATCACACTGTATATAACAGCAATAATGTTATAAAGACAAAAAACTTGGGAAAACTTTAGAAGTTTTATCTATGCAATGATAAAGTATGAATCTGGAGAACTAAAGATGATACCAACCCCTTCTGCAAGAGAGGGTGAGATACATAAAATGCAGACTTACATTTTAGGACATGGGCAATGTGGACAACCCTAGCCCTAGAGACTAATGACTTGCCCCAAAATACATAATTAATAAATAGCAGAGCTAAACTTTTGATTTAGGTGCAGTATTCTTTCTACCACATCAATCCATTAATTATTTTGAATGGGGTATTATGTGTCAAGCATCCATTGATATCCACTCTCCTGGAAGGTAAGTGGTAAAGATGGAATTTGTACCCAGATGCATGAATCTCAAATCCATCATGCTTTTCATTGAACCATGCTTCCATGTTCTTTTCTCTTTATAATTGTCTTTAATATCAAACAAAACTTCATTTATGTAAAAGACATTCAGGAAGTAGAAGACAGTGTCTCCACAGGTCAAATTCCCCCAGAAAAGATGCAATTAGTAGTGGATCACACAATGCCTTTAAATAGCAAATATGCACCTGAATGAACTTGAATTATTAGTTAAATATTTCATGCTAAATTAACTAATTTTATGATTTTTACCTGAACTACATTTGGTAAAATTCTACCTGGCATGGATAATTATAGTTCTATTAAGGTAATAGGTCTGACTTCTCAAAATCACCTTTCCTTTCTCTACCTCCAGATTCCCTGGTTGACGTACTTGAAGCTTACAAGTATTTTAATTTAATTTAATTTTAACTGTATAATTTCTCTTTACTGAATTTCTTTTAGTTTAATAAATGACTGTGCTTTCTTTGGTTGTTTTAAAGTTTTTTCCCTAAATAGAAAGTAAATTACCATGATGCTATTGGTCCCATAGAATTTTGGAATCTTATAATTGGAAGGTATTCAGCTCCATTTCAGCCATACCTTCCTGAATAAGAATCCTCCTCTATAAGATCCACAATATGTGGTTGTCAAACTTCTCCTTGCAGCTCTCCAGTAGAGACCAATCTACTTCCTGAGACATTCCATTTCACCTATGGACAGTTCTGTTACAAAGGTTAGCAATATCTTTGAACTGATAACTATGAGTTTATCATTGATGGCTCCCTCCTGAGAACTTCACTTGTAATCTTAGAGTTCTATTTCCAAGAATTGAATGGCATGGGGTTACCTCAGGTTCCCAAGGATGCTTTTAATAAAAGGAAATGTGACTTTTCAAAGCTTTGATGATTAAAAAAAAAAAGCTTATGTCATCCCTCCTAATGCCAAAAATGACCTTTTGTGCTCTCACACCCTTTAGAAAGGAAAAGCCTGAAATTCTATGAAATCCCACCCAACATAAAACCTTTCTGAAAAAAAAACCAAACAAATTGTATTTTGCTGCATTGTTGTATTTCCTTTCCCTTATTCAAAACATTAGTTTTGGACAATGTGATAAAACACCCCAAACCCCATTCAGTCTCTTTTTCTTTTTCTTTTTTTTTTTAAACTGAAACTATCATAGTGATTGAAGAATTGTGAATTTAATACTTTCAAGTTTATGGAAAAATAAACAAAGTCTGAACAAGGTTTTCCCCTGATGAACTGAGAAAGGGCACCATAAAACCACTAACATCAATCATCCACTGGTGAAAGTTCACTGTGTCCAGACTTTCAAATGCTTCTGCAACTTCTTACCAGTAAAGTCTAGAATATTTTTTCTTTCAGTTACTTGAACTTTTGTCTTAAATTTCAGTCCAGAAGAATTATAAAGAAGTTAACATGCAAATGACAGAAAATAAGATATCAAATGTGAGACTATTCTCTCAAGGAAAAGATCTTAGATCTTGCATTAAAGGCTATCTAGAGAATAATTATTGAGTGCTTTCAATTGTTACACTTAGGTAGTAGATAGCTCTGCTTACACCCACCTACAGTCTTTGTAAAAAAAAAAAAAAAAAAAAAAAAAAAAAGAAAAAGAAGTTTGATTGTTGTTGTTATTGTTTTTCTTGAGAGCTTGAGCTTTTATTGAGCTTTTTTTTTTAATTGCTATGACACGAAGTTTTGCCAAATTAATTTTAGGCATTAAATTTAGGCAAAGAAAAAGATAAAGCATGGTTGTAGTAGGTACACTGAGATTAAATATAGAATTGTAGAATGTTAAACCTGAAAGAAACTCAGAGATCATTTAGTCTATCTCTTTCATTGACAAATGAGGAATCAGGGGCTCAGGAAAATTAAATATTTGGGATTTTAGTTTATTTTCCTGTTTTCAAAAAAGGCATAAATCAACTATTTTCTCTATACTAATAGCAAATAAGCAATAGAGCAAATAAGCAAAAGCAGATTAAAATTGTTGTTAGGTGTTATACATAACAACAGTGACAAAATGGGTACTAAACATTAGGGCTCTTGACACCAAATGCATTGTTCTTTATTATTATTACATACCTTGGAGAAATAATGTCTCCTCCCCTTAACCTGTTCCTTTCTCCTTCCAAATGTCCCTATTTCTAAAGGTTCAAAATCTACTTTTGTGACTACCACAATCCTACTTTTCCCTTTCCTTTCCCCTCCTTGTGGCCAATTTGTTATCAAGTCTTGTCATTTCTAAGTCCTATCTTTTTCTCTCCTTTCATCCATCAGCTATTTTAGTTCAGATACTTATTCTCTCTCACTTGTATTATTTTAATAATCTCCTAATTAGTCTCCTTCACTCAAGTGTCTCCCTATCTCCAATAAAATCTCCAAGTAGCAGCCAAAGTGATTTTCCTAAGGATCAAGGTATATGTAATTAATTCATTTCCCCTTTATAAACATCATTGACTCCATGTTATCTTTAGAATTAAATATAATATTGTTTGGCATTTAATGATCTTTATAATTTGCCTTCATTATACATTTCTTATACATCACTTCATTCCACACAGTGGAAAGTTCAGAATATGTTCTTCACACAAGGTGCTCCATTTCCCTTTTCTGCTTTTGCCCTACTCTCATGCTTGAAATGTTCTTCCGCTTCATTTCTGCCACAATTCTAGTTACAAATAGATGGGCAAACTGTAATTTCCATAGCTGGTTTAGGTTTGGTTCTTTTCAAGATATGAAGTAAGCAGTGACTACCCAAGGCCTTGTGTAATAATTATACTGTGTTTTCATCAATTTTTTTCCTGAGGGCTTAAACTTTGAGACAAGGAAGAATACAAAATTTTAGTTGGACAACAATGGACAACACTTTGATAATACATAATTTTCTGTATTTTTATATAAGAAAAATAATAGCATATGTGTGGATAATGCTTTACATTTTGCAAAGCAATTCTCAAAGATTATTTTTTAAACAGTATAACCCTATTCATTAGAGAGTATATTATTACCTTCATCTTAGAGAAAAGGAAATTGAGATTCAGAGGGACAACAGACACACAAATGAAATGGTTTTCAAAATCAGAATATGTAGAAATATAAATTATAGTTGTACTATATCTTATTTTAATGTTTTATTACATTTCTGTTATATGATAAATATATTACTTTATATAAATATTCTACATATATTTATAGACAAATAAATTTTTATATTGGGGCATTAAAGTGAGAAAGCAAAAAATGAAATTTGAAGATTATGGTTATTTAATTTTGTTTCCTTCTATCCCTCAGACTTAGTGCAACACCTTGATTCAATAATGTTTATTGAATTATTGAGCCAAGGGCAGACTTCAAATCCCATGCCATTTTCACAATATCATATCAAGGAATCCATCTCATTAATTTTCTAAATAATTATTTGTGAATAATAATGGAGAGTAATGCATTAAATTTGTTACTGTTAGCCATAGATTGTCACTTTTTGTATATGAAGTACACTTTTAAAATCAGATTGTCACTTTTTATATATAAAATATATATTTTAAATCATTTACTTAGATGTCAGACAATATGCTAAGTATGAGGGACACAAAAAAAGGCAAAAGACTTCCTTCTCTCAAGAAACTTACAGTTTGCTGGGAGATAGATATATATGCATAAGTATATGTATGTATAAAAATGTAATATGCCAAACACTGTAATTATGAGCTGGTGATCCAAATAATGAATCCCTATTGCTCAAATTCTAATGAAGGAAAGAAAAAGAACATATGTTAGAGAGTTACCTGTAGGGAAGATGGAAGTGTCTGGTAGACTGGAGAGAACAGAGACTCAAAAAATAGTAAGCCCTGATGGTCCAAAATGTGAAATAGATGGGCAAATGGCAATTCCCAGCATGTGAAGAGCATCATAACAATATAGAAGACAAACCTGAGAGCTTATTCTTTTATCTTCTGGGAAGTGCATACAGTATTTAAAAAAAAAAAAAAAAAGTGAAACTCTCTTTTACTATGAGTTTGATCTCTGTAAATTGAAGATGGGTTCACAGTATGGCCCCACCTTTGCTACTTCTGCTAGGTCTTCCTTCCCCTTCCTTTTCTCCAGCATTACAGAAGGATCCTAGAAGTGCAGTCTAATACTCTCACTTTACAGATAAAGAAATAAGCCTAGACACAGTTCATGATTTTCTTGAAGTTGTAAATATAGTCCCAGGTAACAGAGGCCTAAGAACTCCAAATCCACACAATCTCTACAATACTCTGCACACTGAATGATAAATGGATACTGCTATTTAAACTTCAAGTTAAAAAGTACTTTATTAGATCCCAAACTCACTCTTGTAAGAATGGAGAATCTAAATCCAGAAAGCACAAGACATAAATAATTTTTAAATCATACTTAATTATGGTAGAAAGTAGAAATCTATAACTAAATAATCATCATCATCATAAAATTCCACATTTATTGGGCTAGAAACAACTTATGATAATTAAATCATGATTTTCTGTTTGATTCCTTGGGAGTTGTAAAATGGAATGAGATATTCTATACTTAACAGAAATCACTGAACTATTTCTCCTTCAGAAAGACAAAATATGACAACATCTGTACATTAAACTTAGGTAGCCTGCTGTGAATGACTGCAAAAATAAAGCTGTTCGTCCTTTTTTAAACTATAAGAATTAAGGGCAAAAGGGGAACTTGGATGACATTTCCATCCCATATAAAAAGATAATATCCTTGTTTAAATGTAAATGGTCTATTTTATTGCAAAACATTTTCACTTTTGGATATGTAATATTTCCACACCTACAAGTAAAATAAACTTACTTGTAACAACACACAAACAAAAAAGCAGAATTCATTGTCACAAAGGTGAGACCAAAAAAAAGTGTTATCCTGCTGCAGATCAAAAAGGCATGGTGAGATAAATAAATACAGAATTCTTTGCATTGGAACAGCTGTGCAAAATAAAAAATAAAAATTTAAAAAAGGTGAAATACTATGGAAGACAATCTTAATGATACAAAAAGGTAGCACAATTTCCTGGGGAATTTGGCTATGACTATATGTTTTCACTAATGACTGATCAAGGCATTCAGTAACAGTCAAGGTAAAATGATCACATTCTCTGCCTCTCTGAAGGAGAAAAATCTCAAGGGCTTCATTACAAAATGAGTATTTCAGATTTTTGACCAACTTAATGATTTTTTAAGCAAATTTGAAAAGTTAGATAGACACTGCTAAACTGAGATCTCTACATGACTGAGTTTAAAAATGCAGAGGAATGGTTCAATATCAAGTATGAATGAGCATAAGATTCATTGTTTGCGTAGAAATTCCTACTAGGAGAACTCAGTACTTTTAAGTTGATTGAACACCAAAAATTATGACAAGGCTAGATAAAAAGTCTGCTAGGGCATGTGTTCCTTTCCAATGGAAAAAAAAAAAAAAAAAGACTAAGGTTCATATTAACCAGAGCCAAGTTTCAAGTGAACTCATCCCCCCCTCTGGGTGCTGAATAGGGACTGATGGATTCATTTTTAAATCATGTGTGTTGCTGGAAAATGTTGGTTTCATGCCAAAAGCTAAGGAGCAAACCTTCAGACAGCCTGAAAGTGATTCAATAAAATTTAGGTAATCCTGAGGAACAGTAAGAATAATCATAAAAATAGGGCATAGAAAGCACTTTAGAAACTTTCTAGTTTAAATCTCTCCCTTTTCAAAGGAGGAAATGGGCACAGAAAAGTAAAATGCTTTATCACATAGATAGTAAACAGCTGAGTGGGGATTTCTTCCAAGGTCCAAATTTAAACTTCTTTCCACCGATAATGCTAATAAAATGACATTGCTTTAGCACTACCTTTCTCACATACAAAAATTTATTTATTATTTGTATATTAAGATAACCTAGTATTAGAACATTAGAAGATTCATAATTATAATAATCTTATAATAATGTAAGGTCTTTCTTCATAGGAATGGAGTTCCTTTTTCTCCAGTTTCTCACTGTCTATGAAAGAAATTATAAGAATTACTAACCATAATTAATGAGGGATAATTAAGACAAAGTGAGATTGGTTTTTGCCTTCCTAGTGATAAAAATAAAACATCAGGAAATTGTCATTATACTTCCTTACTAGGCTTATTTATATAACTTTCTCTATTATGTATACGTGTGTATAGTCACACATACACACACAGACACATTTTCAATTAAATTCAACAAATTTTTTTTAAATATCATATACTGGGTAACATACTAGGTGGTTGCTAAGGAAAATGATGATAGAAAAAAAGATGAAAAATGAAAATCCCTGTCTTCAGGATGATTTATAATCTAAGTAGAGGTCATACGGGATAGCTTAGCATTAGGAAGACCTAGGGTTAGAATTTTACCTTTGTTACCCTTTAATTGTATGACAATGGGCATTCCTTAATTTGGTGATCTGCCAATGGGGATAACGAATAACACTTGGAGTAACTATCCAGAGCACATGAATAGTTGACTTGAATAAAGAAGACTAGCATTCAAGTCCCACCTCTGACATATATGAGCTGTATGATCCTGGGCTAATCATTTAACCTTTCAGTGCCTACAATAAACTCTCAAAGGGTATATAAGGTCTTGAGAAGGTACCTATCTGTTTTGTAAAAGGAAGTTTCCTCACTAAGAGTTTTAAAAAACATTTTTTTAAAAGTTACCTATCTTACAAAGTTGTTGAGAAACTCAAGTAAGATGATAAATATAAAATTCTTAACATATTTTCAAGTGCTATATAAATGTCAGATATAATAACTTTGTTTTCTATTAACTTTGAAACTTCAATGAATTCTTGATTTTTTTGGTATATACTCTCCCACCCAGCATAGATCATTATCTCTCCACATCTTTTCATTTAAGTGATGAAAACACATCTTGTGAAAACATCTTTTCCATGTTCTCTCACAAATCTTCCTTCAGCAGAGGATCTCTTCTATGTGCTAGACGTCTTAGAAAATAGGTCTTTTAACAATTTTTTGGTACTCCAACAAAACAAGGTTGTCATTTCTTGCTCCTGCTAAGAAACAAACTTACCTTCTTTTCTACACATGCATTTTTCTTCTGGATTTTATATCACAGTACAAATCAATCAATTTAACAAGCCTTAATTAAGCATTTACCAGGGGCCAGGCACTGTTCTAAGTGCTGGAAATATAAATACAAGTAAAAAGTCCCTACCCTCAAGGGACTTATTTCTAATGATAAAAGACAAAATAAAAAAGGAAGCTAAGGACAAAGAAATGGAAGAAGATAGATAAAGGTATTCATTTGGGAAAGTCATTATGACAGAAAGGGTCCAAGGTGCAATCTGGAAAGGAATGAGACACATCTGGCCTCAGCTATCTTCATTTAACAGTTTCTAGAATGAGCCATCCAATCAGAAGGAGATGTGTACTTCCAATCTTCAGGATAAAGAGTGGGAGGGCAGGCTAAAGGCACAGACTAGAGAAGAATGAGAAGTCATTTTGAGTATTATTCTATTATCTAGTGATCAATAAACGCTCCATTGCCCTTTGAGTCTCCTGAAGTTTGTTTTTTTTTTTTTTTTTTCTTTTCTCTGTATTACATAGTTCACAGCAGAAAAACTCATAGTAAGATTTTTTTTTTAACATCGGGCCTGTAATTTCATTAATACAGGAAACTCCAGTATTACAATTCATCCACTAATATTAGTAACTAATCTACAGATTTAAAAGTGATCTTGGCTCAGTTTCTTAAAATTTGTCTTGTGACTGAGTGTGGAGCCATTAAATTATGATTTATCATCAGTAAATGTTTGATTTGCATAACTGTTTTATATAGTTATACACCCATGGTCACATAAAAAATTGAGGGTAAAGGGTCACAAGTGGAAAAAGTTTAAGAAACCCTGGTCTGAAGCATTAAAGGATTAAATGAATTAACATAGTTATGTTCACATCCCTATCATACATCACAAGAAAGACTTAAAACCACATTTTTTCCTAGTTATAAGGCTAGCTTCTCTGTCTACTATACAACAATGAAAGAGCATTGGTATTTAAAAAAAGAGAGAGATTTTTGTGTACAGATCTAGGGAATCTGGGATCAGGGAAAATACAACCTAACTTGCTTTAACTAAGTCTAATTCTGGATCCAACTAATTACTGTCCATATGCAGTGTCTATTGAAAATCTATATACTGATGGGCTAATTCAATGGGTTGTCATCAAATGAAACTCCCAAGGTTATCAATGATCTATTAGCTGGTAAATTTAATAATCATTTCCCAGTATTCATCTTTCCAAAAGAGGAAAAATAATCTTTGCACACAAGGAGCTCACATATTTCTCAAAAGATGGGAGGCACTAGAATTAAGAGGGGTGCTACACAACACAAGATCATTTTTGCACTAGAATTTATTCTATTTATTCTGTATATAATTTGCTTGTTCATATTTGTTTTCTCCCCCATTAGAGTATGAGCTCCTTGAGGAAAGGGCTATCTTTTGCTTCTTTTTATATCCCCCACAATTAGTAATATCTGGCACAAAGTAGTGCTTCTTAATGCCTAGTACAGCATAGGTGTTTAATCAATGTTTGTCAAGCAGAATTGTATTGATTGATGTAGAAACAGTAAAATTTTATTCTGTTCCTTTCCACTCACATACACCTGAAGAAATAAATATCTGTACATATGCATGTAAATATATGTATTCAGTGGTCCTCAAACTTTTTAAATAGGGGGCCAGTTCACTGTACCTCAGACGTTGGAGGAACAGACTATAGTAAAAACAAAACCTCACACTCTGTCTCCACCCCTCAGCCCATTTGCCATAACCCGGCGGGCCGCATAAACTTTCTCAGCAGGCTGCATCTGGCCCGTGGGCCCAAGTTTGAGAACCCCTGATATAGATAAATGTATGTGTCTATGTGTGTGTTCATATACATACTTTTATTTAATTAGTCTATATCTATTGCATTTAGCTTGTGTATATATATATATATATCATGTGTATAGACATATTCTTACACATATGCAATTGAGGCATATGAACTTAGCACATACATATACATTTATATGATTACTTTGAGTCATGGAGGGTTTCTAGACTTAACCAAATTTATATAGAAGGAATTCATGATAGAGGCTAAACAGTAAAGGAACTTGGGGATCCATTTAAAAAATATCACAGAGGAGAAATTTCCAAAACAAAGTAAAATATTAGTAACAATATTTTTACTCAGAAGTCACCAAATGACATTAGCAATTACTAACCCATAAATGTATTTTTCCCTATCTATCCAATCTTCATAAAAGCAGACTATGGACATACTGAGGGTATCCTTGATGAAAGTTTGAAAAGAGAACTGATATTATCCTTGATGAAAGTTTGAAAAGAGAACTGATAGACTGCAATAGTTTGGTCAGAGAACTCTTCCTGTTATTGCTGATGTTGTTTGTTGTTTGTCCTAATTCTCCAAAATGACCATGACATCAGAGAGGTGATCCCATGACATGGAAATGAATTAGATTTAAGTAACTAATAAATCCATAGGCATAGACAATGAGCTCTAAAAAAATTTTTCCAACCTATAGATGTATCCTCATCTGGTTTAAATCCAATTTAGTATATTCAAGAGTGACTAAATTAGGTTTACTAACCCTAGACAGGTATAGTTGTAAAGGACACTACTTCCCTTTGTCTTTTCCTTATTGTAAAATATAACCCCCCAGGATTCAGGAGCCACTCTTGTAGGTCTGCAATATCAGAAGAACCAAACAACTCCATATTGGACCTCAAATATGCCATGGGCAAGAGGTATATTTGGCTTATAAAATCCTCACAATTTTTTTATTTTGATATAGATACATTATAACTGAGTTTCCTTTGAACATGAATTATGTTTATTTTTCTTAAATCTCAAAGGGATGCAAACTTCCACAATTTTCTATAACCAATCATATTTATGCAGTTATAAAAGAAGTTAAGAGGTAGAGATACTATAAGATTCTACTAAACCAATTATCTTTTATTTTCAAAAAGATGTTCAATTGTGTCACATAGTATCTTATACAGAGTTCAAATATGGGGAGTTCTTATCATTGGTGAAGTTCTCCAAACATTCCAGTACACAGGTGAAATTCCATCAAGGTCCATAATGCTACTAAGTCACTTCACTGAAATCAATACTTATCTGAAAAAGAATATCCTAATTATCCACCCTGGAAAAATATAGTGCATGAAAAGTATATATTGGTCATTTAATAATATATTGAACTGGCACCCCACTGAGTTACTTGGAGATATGTGTGTGTGTGTGTAATTTTTGTAAACATATGCACAGATGTTTGTATATTTGTTTATATGATGCATAAATGTAAAAACATGCATAAACATATACATGTCCCATATAGATATGACCAATACAAAGGATATGGACAATTTTTAGATGAAGAAATTAAAGTTACTTCTAGTCATACAAAAAAATTACTAGATTACTATTGATTAAAGAAATGTACATTTTAAAATAATTTTTATTTGCTAGATATATACATGGGTAATTTTACAACATTGACAATTGCCAAACCTTTTGTTCTAATTTTCCCCTCCTTCCCTGCCCTGAGATGGCAGGTTGACCAATACATGTTAAATATGTTAAAGTATAAATTAAATACAATATATGTATACATGTCCAAACAGTTGTTTTGCTGTACAAAAAGAATAGGACTTTGAGATAGTATACAATTAGCCTGTGAAGGAAATAAAAAATGTAGGCGGACAAAAATAGAGGGATTGGGAATTCTATGTAGTGGTTCATAATCATCTCCCAGAGTTCTTTCACTGGGTGTAGCTGGTTCAGTTCATTATTGCTCTATTGGTATTGATTTGGTTCATTTCATTGTTGAAGATGTCCATCAGAATTGATCATTATATAGTATTGTTGTTAAAGTATATAATGATCTCCTGGTCCTGCTCAAAGAAATGTAAATTAAGACCACTCTGAGATACCACTTAACATCTCTCAGATTGCCTAAGATGACAGGAAAAAATAATGATAAATGTTGGAGGGGATATTAAAAAACTGGTACACTATGTATTGCTGGTAAAGTTGTGAACTGATCCAACCATTCTGGAGAGCAGTTTGGAACTCTGCCCAAAAGGCTATCAATCTGTGCATACCCTTTGATCCAGCAGTATTTCTGCTGCATCAGTATTCCAAAAAAGTCATAAAAGAGGAAAAAGGATCCATATTGCAAAAATGCTTGTAGCAGCTTTTTGTTGTGGGAAAGAATTTGAAAATGAATAGATGTCCATCAGTTGGGGAATGATTGAATAAATTATGGTATGTGAATGTAATGGAATATTATGATTTATAAGAAATGATGAGCAGGCTAATTTCAGAAAAGCCTGGAAAGATTGACATGAACTGATGCTAAGTAAAGTGAGCAGAACCAAGAGAACATTGTACACAGCAACACAAAATTTATGTAATGATCAACTGTGATACACTTGGCTTTTTTCAAATGAAATGATTCAAGGCAATTCCCATAGACTTGAGATGGAGAATGCCAATCACTGCAGAGATAGAACCATGGAGACCAAATGTGGATCAAAGCATAGTATTTTTCACTTTTTTGTTGTTATTGTTTGATAATTTTTTGTCTTTCATGTTTTTTTTTTCATTTTGATCTCATTTTTCTTTTGCAGCATCACAAACATGGAAATTGTTTAGAAGGATTGAACATTTAACATATTTGATTGCTTGCTACCTAAGGAAGGAGGGATGAGAAGAATGGAGAAAATTTGGAATACAAGGTTTTGCAAAGGTGAATGTTGAAAACTATCTTTGCATGTATTTGGGAAAATAAAATACTATCTAAAAATAGACATGACCATGGACTTTGCATTTAGCTCAGAATTTTGCTTTGCATTTCTTTCAGGAATATTAGTTAGATTGTACTGGATGGTATGAAATAAATTGAAGTATTTTCTATAATCTTTCTTCCACTAAAAGTCCATCTTTGTAATATTCATACTCTTTATACTAAGAAAGTATCATCACATAATTAATAATGTGCTGATTTTGGAGTCAAAAGATCTGATTTCAAGTTATAATTCTGACATATTCTATATGGCACAGGCAAGAAATAGGCAAAATTACTTAATCTCTCAATAACCCTCACAATCCTCTAAAATCAAAAGTTTCAAATTAATAATTTGCATCAGCATGAGTGGAAGGAATTTCTACAAAGAAGAGTTTTTATATTAATTAAATCACAAGTCCATACCCTTCCTTATTCACTCTTTAAAAAAAAAAGTGAAATGTTCTCCCAATGATTCTCTATGGTTCTGAATCATGAAATACAATGGTTCTGAAAGAGTCAAAATTTTAGGTGATTCAAATGGCAATAGAAAATATTATGGTATATGTAAGTGACATATAATAAAGATGATTTGTATGCAAGAAATGGAGTAAGAAACATCAAAGATATAAGACCAGAAATGTTAGTGGGACTGTCATGGAGTGAGAGTAAGAGAGAACAGATGGACAGCTAAGTGGTACCTAGAGGATACCTGTGATATGTAAAAAGATCCACAGCTATAAAATGAAGGGTGGATTCCCTATAAAAATTTGTGAGAACACATGAACAAGAATTCAAGTAAATAAGCTGGTATAGTGGAAAAAGCATTGAACTTGGAATAAATATGATGGGTGTGCTCATACCGGATAGGGAGCTAATAATTAAATTTTCAATGTGATCATTTGCAACTTGGAAAGCAGCAAATGCTACAAGTAAGGACTTGATTGTAAATTTCTAGACTTAAGAAAATTATGGAGAAAATGTTAAAAATGCAAATCAAACTTCAATGTGCCATGAATACATTTCCCTCCACAGAATCAGTTTTAAATATCCTAGCATACCCCTTTTTTGAATTAAAATACTCCAATTCATTTATTAGATAACTTACTTCAGTTCATTTATATGTAAAATAAGCTACAGAAAGAAATGACAAATCGCTGGAGTGTCTTTTCCAAGAACGTGTCAAATGCAGTCAGAAAAAGTCAGATATTTCTTCCAACTGAACAATCACAAAAATATCCCAAACACTATGGTAGGTAAATGAAAGCAGTTATATAATTATATAAAACACATAAAAAATCAGATAAATGGTAAAACATTAGCTCAAGAAAGACCTAATGAAGAAGAAAATTCTGAAGCTGAATGTTGAAAAATAAAAAAATATATATAGATTCCAAGAAGCAGAGACAAGGAGCCACAAGATAAATGTGCATAGAAATTATACATAATCTAGAATCTTGAATTTAGAGCTTGAAAAGATCTTAGAGGCAAATAAGTGCAATCCCTCCATTTATTGTAGAACAAAGTAAAGCACAAAACGTCTAACAGACATGGACAGGAGCATATAGATAATAAATTGATCAGATGATATCTAGTTCTAAGATTCTATGAGCAGGTATCTGATTTAGTGCTAGGAAAGTAGTAGATACTCAATTTCAAGGATAGAGAATATGACTATGCAGAAATGGAACAGAAAACTGATAATATTTAATAAAATAGAGGTTCAAAGTATAGAACTCTGCCCTGGAGACTATCGTAGTGTAGTTAAATGGTACTGACAGGCAAAAATGTAGGGCAGGAAGATGCAGGAGAACATGAAGGGAGTAGTCTGAAAGTAACTACTGAATTCTAGTATCCTGATCTATTTTCAACAGAATAGAGATCATAATTGTTATTGTAGTTGTATAGTTTTCATCATCACATTTGGCACTAGAAGATGGTTAAAGTAATATAAGGAATGCTCTGTAAAAGAGTACAGTCAGTTCGTAAGCCTTAGAAATATGATAGGCAGAAAGAAATGAAAATAATCCAGGATCTCAATATTGAGAAACAGCCTTGAAAAGTATGGTAGATACTAAAGACAAAGTGAATGGATAATCTTTTAAGCATATTGCCTAGATCTACTGCCACTAAGTAGTTCTATGAGAAAGACATCTAAACTTAAATATCTGATTTCCTTCATCTTAGAATCTTATGGTTGACTGACAAGTGAATTAAAGGTTTATACATCTCTAGCTTCCTTGCATCTTAGCCAAATGAGGTCTTTCTTTCCTAAGGCACATCTTTGCTGGTATAATGTAGATCATAATATCAGATTCACATGATATAATATTTTAAGTTTAAAACAAAAACAAATGTTTGTATATGGAAAAATATATATTTTCCCCAATGTAAACAAGTATTTTGGTCCTTTAAGAAACCAGAACTGGGACCTTCTGTCATATTTGATTTAAAATAGTCACTATAATTTTTAAAAATTATTATGGGGGAAGAGAGAGATTCTAGATAATTTTAGAGGCCATGGATATACAGAAAAATCTTTTCTGACAGTCTAGTAACCCTAGTAAAACCTCTCACCAATAATATTAACTACTGTGCTTAAAAATGTAAAATATCATTTTTGAGTTACTATTCTCTATTTTGTGCCAAAATAAAGGGGAAAAAGTTTGAAGAACTTCAGAAAAACATATAGGCCTTTCCCTCCCCCTCCCCAAACACCACTCTGCCACACACTTTTCTAATCTTAGCTAAATAAATGTGAGGTGTTTGGTAAAATGTATTAGCCTCAATTAGCAACAGTTATGAGATTCTGGGAGCCTGGGAAATCATTCCAAGGCAGCCTGTCTGCTTAGTCATTACCACCTATTGACCTCTGGGTACTCCATTTCCAATATTTCTTTCAGTCTATCCTGAAGACAATAATCATCACCATGGAAACCAGGAGAGTTTAGTAAACATAGATACAGGTCTAGGGAAGTATCGTCCTGTAAAATCTTATTTCTCTTCATCTGTCATTAGTGATCAAGACTAATGTCTATGTTAGCTTAGAAAAAAAAAAATCACCTTTTTACTTTGAGAATGGGGTATATTTCAACTGCCCAAGGTTAAGAGCAGAAAAGGTATGTCCTGAGCCAAAATGTTAATAAATGAAGATAAAGTTGCTTTCACTATTCACACCATTTATAGTACTGAGGTATTTAGCCCTTAGGACCTCCTAATGATTAAAGTGCCTATAAAAGTTCATTTATTATAATGAAACTTTTTATGTAAAGAGTACTAGTCATCAAAGGAACTCAATAAATATTGTCATTGATTTTCCCAGCATTTCTGTCATTGAGGCAATTTAAAAACAATTAATACCATTAAAAAAATTCTTTGCTTGAACTATGAAGGTTCAAGGTGGAAAACTTCCAGATAATTTCTTCTGACTTTATTTTTTTCAAATGTTTATACACCAAAATACCAAGATGGGCTTCCTCTACAGAGGCTTGCTATAAAGAAAGCATCTGAAACTTAAAAAGCTTATGGAAATTATTATAATTAGTATTTTATCATTATTATTACTTCTATCATTATATTTACCACCTTGAATAAAGCAACTCTTCTGAAACAGAGATGTAAGAAACAGGTTTAGTTTATTTTATAGACCAAAGACATTGAGCTTTTTCTTTTACTAAGATCAACATTTGGGATAGAAAATTAATCAGTTATTCCTGGATCTAATTCATAGGGATCTATTATATGTGGAGTTATTTTTAATGTAAGCTGTGTTAGTCTTTTATTAAAGCAACCTAATGGGAAAAGCTTGGACCAGGAGTCAGGATCCCTGCATTTGAATGCTAACATTGCCACTAAGCAGCTAAGTATTATCATTCTGTTAAATATTGAAAATGTTCAGCTAAACTGCTTTTTTTTTTTTTACCTCTTTGTTAATCTACTGACATGATCTTATTATTAGTCACAAAATGTGCCATTTTAAACATTTTTGGGTTTTAGTTGTTTTTCTGTCATGTTTGATTTTTTTGTGACCCCCCCCCCCATTTGGGATTTTCTTGGCCAAAATACTGAAGTGTTTTGCTATTTCCTTCTCCTGCTCATGTTTCATATGAAACAATTGAAGCAAACAGGGTTAAGTGACTTGCCCAGGGTCACACAGCCAGTAAGCTTCTGAGGTAGAGTTTGAAATCAGGTTTTCTTAATTCTAGGTCCAGCATTCTATCCATTGTGCTTCATGGGAGCTCTTTCACTATAATTCAGGAACATGTACTGGGACGGGAAGAATTGCTCCCAGTACCACTAAGTAGTAATCACAAGCACTACTACAGATGTACTTTGTTTTGCCCAAAAAATTGCTTCTTTTCTCTCTCTAGTGTCTGACAGTGTGAAAATATCAGTTTCCAAGTATTCAATTATCTTATCTATGCAGACAGATATCTGGAGGCATCTCAAATCCAACATTTCTAAAACAGAACTCACCTTTCCTTTACAACTTTACCATCTTCTGAATTTCTTCCCTATTATTATCAATGACTCCATTTGTCTTCCCAATGACCTTGGCTTGTAACCTCTGTTATTCTAAGTTCCTTACTATTACTTCACATATTCAAAATGTTGAGAGATATTGTGGTTTCTGTCTTCACACCTTATGTATAAATCTTCTCTCAATTTATTCATCCATAATCCTAGTTCAGATTTTCATCACCTCTGACCTAGACTGTTCAAATATCCCTCTAATTTCTCATACTTACTCTATGCATTCTTAGGTCTAGTGAGATCACCACATTTGCAATTCTATCTCTCCTCTCTATGTCTCTTAAATGATTGGACCACAATCCTTGAGTACTCTACCCCACTCCTCTAGTTCTTAGTTTATTTGACTTCCTTCGAAATTTAGTTCAAATGTCACTTATTCCAAGGGGTATTTCCTGTCCTCTACCATCAGGTGCTAATGCTTTATTTCCCTTCTCAGACTGCCTTCTACCAACTCTATCTTATAAGGACTTAATTATTTTACATTTTCCCTTTTATCAAAATATAAATGCCATAAGGGTAACAATTATATATTTTGTTGCCTTTTTTTGCAATTTCAGCATTTTGCACAATACCTGATAGACAATAAGTGCTTAATCCTTGTTGAATTATGCTATTTACAGATAGATCATCATCCCTTCTTTGTATCTATAAAACTCCCTTTTCCCATTTTCAGATGTTCTCTTTGAGAATAAAGAACAACCAACCAACCAACCAACCAACCAATGTCCACTCCTCTCAAATTTAGTAGAAGCCAGATCCTTAGTTATTAGTAAGTCCTCTGTCATTCCTGCTGACAGCTCTCATGGCTAACTATTATGGTAAACTAGAATAATGAAT
The DNA here is from genome assembly GCF_048593235.1 of Sminthopsis crassicaudata. NCBI lineage: Eukaryota > Metazoa > Chordata > Mammalia > Dasyuromorphia > Dasyuridae > Sminthopsis > Sminthopsis crassicaudata. Next base: position 341,915,539 of record NC_133617.1, on the reverse strand, counting down.
TGTCTATATGTTTCACCAGAGGCTTGGTTGCTGGGGGCTCCTAAGTCATACTTTATTTATATCAGCCTTCCCATCTTTCCGCTGGAAATAAGACTAGCTTGCTCAGTTCCCTTTGATTGACAAAGGATAATGCAAAGAAAAGGGCTTTGTAACAGTATAGATAGATAGATAGATAGAGATAGATCTTTCTAGATAGACATAGACACACATACATGTAATTATGTATGTGTGTGCATATATATACTATTATCTACATACAAACATTTGGATTATACATAAATGTATATATATGCATATATAGACATGCACCATTTATACATATATGTATAGATATGTACATATATGCATCTATTATATATGTGTTGTGTGTATATGTATACATATATAATTTCACATATAATATATTTTTAAATTGCAGGTGAAGTATGTAGAGAACCTTAAAAATTTTTAGAAAGTTATAGATAAGCACTGTATATTACTAATCAGTTTTATCACTTACTATGAGAGGTCATATATATAATATAATATATAACACATATAAATGTATTATGTGTTATATATTATATTTTATATATATGCCTCTCATAGTACATTTATAAATGTATTATAAACAGTTAAATTTTCTTAAAAGTTTCAGTAAGCTGAAGAACTGCGAATTAAACACTCTTTTTGTCCCTCCACCATCCAAACTCAATCACATGATTTCTTCAGTAATGATCTTATATTGTTGTGTTTTTCATAGAAGAAGGAAATAATGAAACAATTGCTGCATCTATACTGTGAAGACTTTTCATAGTGTATGTGATATGAATCTCTCTTGCATACAAACTGTTTTTATAGGTGCAGTACATTGTTTTACTTGATTTTGTGTTAACTATGATCAAAATTATTAAAAATAAACATTTGGGGTGGGGCCTAGAGTTAGTTGTACAATTCTTAGTCTCTTTGTGCCTCTAATTTCTCTCTACTTCTCCCCTAAGTTCTGACTTCTTTGCCTGTCTTCATCATGCAGAGGTATTAGTCCATCCTCTTTGTATTTCAGAATTGCATCAGATGAGAAACTGTGTGTGTCTGTGTGTCTGTGTGTGTCTGTGTGTGTGAGAGAGAGAGAGAGAGACAGAGAGACAGAGAGAGAGAGAGAGAGAGAGAGAGACAGAGAGAGAGAGAGAGAGAGAGAGAGAGAGAGAGAGAGAGAGAGAGAGAGAGAGAGAGAGAGAGAGAGAGAGAGAAAGAGAGAGAGAGAGAGAGAGGGAGAGAGAACCAGATTTGGGATAGAGTGTTAATACAGAACAGGAAGTTTATGTTATAGCCAAGATCAAGAGCTTTTTCTTTGGGGCTAAAGAATTATTATAATACATATCATTCATACAATATTTTGAGATTTACAAAGCATTTTTCACAAATCTCTCATTTTGTTTGGTAAAAGTCCTGCTAGGTAGATATTAGAGGTATTACAATGATCTCCAAGCTTTCAAATTAATAAAATGAGATTTAGAGAAACTAAGTGAGGAGCTTATCCAGGGACATCATGTCTATCAACACTGGAGATGGAGGGAATAAGCATGATATGTTCAATTTAATATGAATTATTAACACTTTCTTAAATATAAACTATCAACAAAACAAAAAAATGTTGATGATTTCCTGAAGTATAAATGTGCATACTGAAAATTTAATGATAGGCTTATCCTCAGACAGTTTGAGCTGCCTCTAATATATCCCTACCATAATCCTTATACTTGCTAATCTCCAACAGTAGTGTCAAACTCAAATAGACATGAGGACCACTTAACCACACATAAAGATCCCTAAAAGCCCCATCTTGACTAGAAATCCACATAGTAATATTATATGGGTATTTCCCAATTATAGCTTAATCTACTACAGGATGCACCTGCTTTCATTACCTGTGTTAACCTTAGCCTATATTATTCATACAACTGTATTATTTTTCTTTTCTTCTTAAGGACTTAGCTACTCCAAAGATCACTGTTTCCTGTAGTTATATTAATTCTCAGAATTGGTAGAGACCCTTCAGAACTTATCTAGTTCAACCATTTGTAAGCAACAATCTTTTTTAGAGTATCTATGACAAATGTCTACTTAGTTTTAACTTAGAGATCTCCAGTGATGGAATACTCTTTTGCTAATAAAGCAATCCATTATAATTTGGACTTTCATCGTTGGGAAAGTCTTCTTTGTAATGAATTGAAATACCAATCCCTTCCCCAAAAAAAATTTTTTTAAAAAGTATGTTTTCCTAAATGAAAATGCTTGTCTAGTTAAGAAGAACAGCATAATAAAGAAATTGTGACTGACAAATCATGACAATACTACAATTATTCTGTAGATGATCATTTCTTAACAGTGAGGGAAGAAGTAACATCAATCATCTGAAACCAGAATCGATCTGTATTTGATTTGAATTCATTTATATTATTGTATGATAGTCATTATAGATATATATTATTCCTGAATTCTGCTTTTTTCTATCATTTCATACAAGTCTTCCCATTATTCTTTTGATTTATACTATTCATTAATCTTTGCAGCATAATAATATCCCATTAATTATACATACTATAGTTTGTTTATTTATTCCTTAAATCCCACCTTGTTTCCAGATTTTTGCAATTACAAAAGCACTGGCTTAATCTTTCAGCAGTTTAGCCTTTTCCTTCCCACCTCTTTTGCCAAGGACCTATATTATAAGGCACTATATAAATTGTAAATTGAATGAAGCACAAGATATATAGAATGACACTTAAAGAAAAGAACAAGAAGACTCAGATTTCATTTCAGGCAAATTTGTGTGGAACTGAGCCTTCACAACCCCTATATATCTAATGATGTTATTATTAGAGTCTCTTGTCTTCCTAATGATTATACCTGATCTTGGTCTTTTACTATCTGGAAATCACAAACACCATCTCTGATTTATGTGTTCAAGGGGAGCAACTGGTACTTTGAGGATAACTGGTTTTAAAATGAAAGCAAAAAAACACCTTGAGATGCTAGTAGCCAATGGTGTCTTCACAAGAATTATATAACTTTGTCAGTCTTCATTGCACTCCACAATCATATTACATTTTATTATTGGCTCAGACATTAGCTTAGGAAGCTGGGTGTTTCCAGAAGTGTCTGGAAACCTTGAATAAGACATACTGAAAGATTTTTAACATGTGCTTTGAGCATGAATGCACCATTTCTAGACTCCCACCCATAATTAGTTCCTTTTCCTGTGGCAGAATGAGTTGGTGACAGTGACCACCTAAAGGCAATACACTATTATATTTCTAAAAATTCAAGTCATAGATAAAAATTACACTTCTCCCTAATGATATACATTCATATGTTTTATGGTTTCAAAGCATTGTACAAATGCATTTTAATTGCATATATGATCTAATAACATCATTCACATAATGGTCAAAGTGGTCATTATATCCAAATGTAATAATTGATAGAGAGTATATTATGAATCCCATAAACATTTGTAAAAAAAACAACCATGAAAGAAATTGCAGTGTAAATAAATAAACAAATAATGTACCATCTCTTGCTAAGGATGTAGAAATTATACAAAAATCTCAATAAGACTCTCTAAATTAAATCAACCTATGCTTTGATATTTGCTGACTTAAATGAAAAGGTAAGCTGCTAGAAAATATGCATCAAGAATAAAAAAAGATAAAAACGAAAGCCTTATAGACTATATATTGGTTTCCTACCTCTATTCACTAATACCATGAGTATATTCTATTATAAAAGAATCTGAAGACACTATATATGGCCAATGAAGCTGATTAAATTTCAACAAATTGAAAACAACTCATTACTCATATAGGACCCATTCCTAAATCAGTAGTCAGACCAATGACTAAGGCAAGATAAAGTTAATATAAAGCTAGCAAGATAGATATGTCACAATCACAACAACACAGATGGAAATAACAACAAAGTAAAATTTAATGCTGTGAAATCATAATGATCAAGCTCAGCATCAAAATCAGAGACATGGGAACATATCTCTCCAATCCTTCCCGACCTCTCTTTCCCAGCCAAAATAAAAGCATACGCTCTTATATAGGTAGGGATTACAAATGTTGAACACTGCCTATAATGTCAATTTTTTTGATTTGTTAATTTTGCTGAACTGTTTTTCCTTATCTTTTTTACTTATTTGTTATAAAGAATGATTCTCTGGGAAGGGAATCAGAGGATATGTGGTAGGTGATATAGAAATAAAAAATAAAAATTGTTTCAAAATTTTAAAAATGTATAATTTTAAAATTCCAATTTGACCCATTTAATAATTGATGTTCAGAATGCTTATTACAACACAGAAGTTTAACCAATGCAAAAGATCTCCATAATGAGGGATCACCTTAGCCAACAAACACTTGACTTGCTTCCCCAGTTGAGAGAGATGTCAACCAAGAGTAATGTTAGTATGGGATATGTTGTTTATAAAATCATATAGATGACTATGGTAAAATAACATAAGAGATTTTTAAAGGAGGGAAAGTGCAAAAATGTTTATGGCAGCCCTTTTTGAAGTGGCAAGAAACTGGAAATTGAATTATGCCCATCAATTGGAGAATGGATGCATAAATTATGGTATATGAATGTTATGTAATATTATTGTTCTGTAAGATGGATGATTTCAGAGAGGCCTGGAGAGACTTACAAGAATTGATGCTAAGTGAAATGAGCAGAACCAGATAATTATACTTGGCAATATAAGATGATCAATTATGATGAAAGTGGCTCTCTTCAACAATGAGATAATTCAAACCAGTTCCAATTGTTAAATGATGAAGAGAGCCATTTACACCCAGAAAGAGTACTGTGGGTACTGAGTGTGGACCACAATATAGCATTTTCACTCTTTCTGTTGATATTTGCTTGCACTTTTTTTTCTTTCTCTGATTTTTTCCCCTTCTTTATCTGATGTTTCTTGTGCAGCAAGATAGCTATATAACTATGGATATATATATATATATATATATATATATATATTGGATTTAATATATATTTTAACATATTTAACATATATTGGACTACCTGCCATCTAGGAGAAAGGATGGGGGAAGGAAGGGAAAATTTGGAACAGAAAGTTTTGCAAGGGTTAATGCTAAAAATTTACTCATGCATATGTTTTGTAAATAAAAAAACTTTAATAAAATAAAATAAAAAAGAAATAACATAAGTATGGCCATCTCATAAAACAGTAGCAGTGAAAAAAAACAAAACGGTTTTTAAAAATCTTAGTGAAAGATTCAACTAAGCAAATTAAGTCCTGGAGATTTAGAGATAAACATAGAAGAGAAAAGATGAAAATGCTAAAATATTTTTATAACTCTTTTTAAAATCAAAGATGGAAGAATCACACCAGATGAACATCATCATGCTTTATAGAGGATATAGAAATGTGACTAGAGGAACCAAACACAGAGAAAACACTTTGACTAGATCAACCATACAAAAAAGGGTTTGTGATCAGTGAGTGATCAATTCTCAGAGCATGTGAAGGTGGAAAAGTTTTTGCTGTTTTGTTTTTAATGTGGTCCTTATTAATACGGAAAAATAGACAAATGAAAGTACAGAAATAATTACTGACTATATCTCTATTTTCCCATCTATATAAAATTTCAGTGAGACAAATCTAATGAGAATATCCTTGGTGAGGGTATTCAATCAACCCATCAATCCTATATATCAATACTATACAATAGTATACAATACTATACAATATACTATACAAACGCCTTGGTATATTCTGGGAATACAAAGGCAAAAATGAAACAGTCCTTGCCCACAGAAAACTGACATTCTAGCATGGAAGATACTATATATACACACACATATATACATATATATATATATATATATGTATATTGGTTGGTTGACTGTACTTCCTTCTCAAAGACATATGATATCACTATGTTAGAATCAAATTACAGTATTTGCACTGTGGCTGATCAGACTAAAATAGTCCCTATGAATATTTGGGGTATTTTATCTAACTTCGCCCCTCTCATGTTTCTTCTGAGCTAATTCAATTCTGCTTTGCTCAGAGAGCACAGCACCTTTTCTAATGAGGGCACACCATGCTGGACAGTCCTATGCAAGTTTCTCCCACTCATATAATCAGTTATACAATTCTTAAGAGAGACTTTGAAAGTGCCTTTGTACTGCTTTTCCGGATCATCTTATGAGTGCTTGCCTTTTGTGAATTCTTCAAAAAATAATCTTTTTGACAAGCTTACCTTTGGCATACTTGCTCAAGTTCTGGACAAGGAGAATGGTCTCAAGCTTTCCTAGTGAGTGAAACAAGGCTGTGTGCTTGCTCCCATGCTTTTTATCATGATGTTTTCAGCCATCCTGTCAAATACCTTCAATGAGAATAAACATGGAATCAAAGTCAGCTATCTGTACTGATAATAAATTTTTCCACTTGAAAAGGCTATAAGCAAAAATGAAATTTGAGGGAGTATTAGTGAATGATTTTTGTTTGCAAATGATTGTGCACTTAATGACTTAAGGCAGCTCCTGAAGCTGAGATGCAGCAAAGTATGGATCAATTCTCTGCTGCTTGTGTTAATTTTGCCCCAACAATTAACACCAAGAAAAAACAGCTCCTCCATCAGCCAGCACCACACCATCCCTATGTGGAACCATCAGTTACAGCAAATGGAGATGTTCTGAATATTTGTGGATTTTTTTTTTTTTTTTTACTTTGGCAGTACACTTTCCAGGGATTGATAATGAGATTGATATACATTGCCAGAGTTGACTCAGTCTTTGGGAAATTCTGAAGGAAAGTGAGGGAGAGGAGAGGTATTAGACTGACTACCAAACTGACAAGTCTACTGAGCTATTGTGCTGACCTCATTGTTGTATGTCTGGGAAAACAGCATCATGCCAGGAAACTGAATCACTTCCATTTGAATTCTCTTAGGAAGATTCTGAAAATCTCCGGCAGGATAAGATACCAGGCAATGAGCCCCTTTCTCAAACTAAACTGCCAAGAATTAAATTTTTTCTCTCTTTGTCTCTGTCTCTTTCTGTGTGTGTGTGTGCGCGCGTGTGTGTGCGTGTCTGTTTCTCTCTGTCTCTGTCTCTGGGTCATTGTCTCCTTCTCTCTCTCTCTCTCTCTCTCTCTCTCTCTCTCTCTCTCTCCATCTCTCTGTCTCTTTTCTCTTTCTTACTCTTTTTCTCTTCTATTTTCATATATATATATACATATTCATATTGTTATAAAATATGCAAATATCAAAAGAAATAGGCAAACTGCTATGAAGATAGCAGAAAAAATCAGAAATTTCCAAGCTTTCCAGGTCTCCCCCACAAACAAGACAAAATCACAGGACTAACATAAAGAGATTAAAATAAACAAGAGACTGGGGCACTACAGTGGTCCTCCCTGGATAAACAGAAAAGATTGGGAAAAAAGATCCCCAGAATTGAGGTTTATTCCAGTGAAGTTTAAATACCTCCAGGCCAGCTTTGAATTAATAGAAAGCCTGAGGCTATCCGGGTTGGGTCACAGGGATTTTCACACACCCACTCCCCCCTCTCCCCTCCACCCCAGGAGTCAGATATAAGTTAGGAATCTCTGCTGATAAAGATTTATAGGTCCACCTCTGCTGCCAAAATTTAACTTTGGGAGAGAAGGAACCAACACACACCTAATAAGTGCAAAAGAAACGGGGCAGGGGGCAGCTATGTGGTGCAATGGAAAGAGCACCAGCCTTGAATTCAGGAAGACCCAAGTTCAAATTTGGTCTCAGACACTTAACACTTCCTACCTGTGTGACCCTGGGCGGCAAGTCACTTAACCCCAGCCTCAGAAAAAAAGAAAAAAAAAAAAAAGAAACAGGGCAGAAACACTATTGCCAAGCAGAGTTCTTGGTTTTAATTACAGTCCAGAGGGAAGAACTGAAGGAGGACCTGAGGTGAGAGGTACTATCCCCCATATCTTACTACTACTAACAAGCTACTAAAAATAAAAACAAAATAAAACAAAAATGAACAAACAAAGGAGAAAGAACCCAAGCATAGAAAATTACCATGAGAATAGAGAAGATTGGAGTTCATCTTCAGAGGAAGATACTGAATTTTTACAAAGGCTTTCTTTTTTAAATAATAGCTTTCAAAACACATGCAAAGATAATTTTTAACATTTACCCTTGCAAAACCTTGTGTTCCAAATTTTTCCCTTCCCTTCCCTCTCCCTTCCCCCTAGACAACAAGTAATCCAATGTTAATGTTAAACATGTATAATTCTTTTATACATATTTCCATAAATATCATGTTATATGAGAAAAATCAAATTGAAAAGGGAAAAATGAGAAAGAAAACAATAACAACAAAAGGTGAAAATATTATGTTGTAATCCACATTCAGTCCATACAGTCTTTCTGGATGCAGATGACTCTCTCCATCACAAGTTTATTAGAATTAGCCTGAATCACTTCATTGTTGAAAAGAGTCATACCCATCACAATTAATCATCACATAATGTTGCTGTTACAATATTCTCTTGGTTCTATTCATTTCACTCAGTATCAGTTAATGTAGATCTCTTCAGGTCTTTCTGAAATTACCCTGCTGATCATTTCATATAGAACAATAATATTCCATTGCTTTCATATACCATAACTTATTCAGCTATTCTCTAACTGATGGGCATCCATTCAGTTTCCAGTTCCTTGTCAGCACAAAAAGGGATGTTTCAAACATTTTTGCACATATAGATCCTTTTCCAAAAAAGGTTTTCTTACTCCAAAGAGTAACACCAAATGATCACCTGCCCAAAAAGAATTCAGAGAAGAACTCTGAATTCAGAGAAGATTTCAAAAATCAAATCAGAAAGACTGAGGGAAATTTTTTTTTTTTAAATAAGAACAATCCAAGAAAAACAAGAAGATTATGAAAATAAAGTTAATCAAGTAGAAAAGAGAAACAGAATCTTAAGAAGAAAATTATTCTATGAAAACCAGAAATAAGCAAAGGGAAGTCAGTGAAGATATAATAGACAAAGAAATAATAAAACAAAATATAAAAAATTAAAGATAGAAGAAAATGTGAGAACTCATAAGAAAAACAACTGATGTGGGAAAGAGATCAAGAAGAGAAAACGTAAGAATAATTGTACCATCTCACAGCTATGATTATAAAGAAGATCTTGGTACAATAATACAAAAACAAATTAAAGAAAATTGTCCTGAAGAGTTAAAACAAGAGGGGAAGATAGAAAAAAGAAAAAATCCACCAATCTGAAAAAAATCCTATGAGGAAATCCTACACAAATATCATAATTGAATTCTGAAACCCCTCCTTTGTCATAGAGTATTTCAAGTAACAAGGAAAAAAAAAATAATTCAAATATGGTAGAGCTACAATTAAAATCATACAAGAGCTAGCAGCAGCTACATTAAAATACCACAGGATTTGTAACATTATATATCAAAGAATAGGAGAACTGGAGTTGCAAGTAAAAATGTCATATCCAGCAAAATTAAGCATAATCCTGAAATTTTAAAAAAAAGTGGTTATTTAATGAATTGTCAGACTTTTAGGATTTTGTCACAAAAAGATTTGAAATTAATAGAAAATTTGTCATACAAGATCCAAGAGACATATAAGGTAAACATCAAAGACTGATTACAAGGGACTCAATAAGGATAAACGCTTTATTTTATATGTGGAAATGTAAACCTTATGTCTAAGATGTCATTGGTAACTAGCTAGTTTGAAAAAAAAAGATTAGGGTGGAGCTGATATGAGTCTAAAAAACAAAACCACTTAAGAAAAACAAAAATAAAATTATCTTTTTTAATTAAAGCTTTTTATTTTAAAAACATTTGCATGGATAATTTTCAACATTAACTCTTACAAAACCTTGTGTTCCAAAATTTTTCCCTCCCTACTCCCCACCCTTTCCTCTAGACAAAAAAGTAATCTAATATATATTAAACATGCACAATTCTTCCATACTTATTTCTACAAATATCATGTTGCACAAGAAAAATCAGATCAAAAAGGGAAAAATGAGAAAGAAAATAAAATACAAGCAAACAACAACAAAAAGAGTGAAAATGTTATGTTGTGATCCACACTCAGTTGCCACAGTCCTCTCTATGGTTGCAGATAGCTCTCTTCATCAAAAGACCATTAGAATTGGTCTGTGTGAGGGGAATAAAATAAGAGAAGAAGCATATAAGGTGTGTTAAAGATTAGTGGGAATGGGATAAAGAGATTTAAGTGTGTGGAAAGAGAGACTAAGGAAGAAGTGGTTAGGTCAAAGGGAAGGATCTTTGGAAGGAGTACAGATTAAGTAATAGAAGTAAAGTAGAGGTATCATGGATGATAGGAAATAAGAGAAACACAAACATAAAATAAAGATCGGGAACAAAATTTGTTAAAAAAAAAAAAGAAATGGCAGCAATCATGATCTGTCAAAATTAAAGATAAAAGAGGATTAATCTTTTGATTAATAATAATATATCATACTAATAATAATGTTATATACTTTGAAGCCTCTCAAGTTCTGTTGTGCACATGACAATGTTTGTTTTTTTTCTTTTCCTATTTTCTATTTGTTTTAAATAAATAAATAAGTTTGGTTTTTTTTTGTTTAGGAAACAGGCAGGCTTTCATAAGCCATTTTGCAATTGATCATTTTTTTTTTTTTTCAAACAACTAACACAAAGATTCAGAGAATATTAGAGACCACTGATCTCTGGTTGTTGTTGGTATTGCTGGTGGTGTTTCACCATGTAAAAATTATTCCATAAAACAATGGCTCTTCTTCAAAAAGCTAGCTCTCACCTCCAAATAATACAGCATTATTTGAAAGCTGTAACATGGGAGATAATCCCATTCAATCATCATTTATTCATAAATATTAAGTGAAACATAAAAAGGAAGATAAATATTTGCAAAAAAAGTATTCAGAAACAACAGTGTAAGATTTCCAATAGAGTTCTCGTCAAAAAGGGATGCCTGCAAATAGTAGTCTTTTCAAATAAAATACATATAAATAGATGTAAATGGCAAAGGAATAGTGTAAAGTCCAGAAACTAGGTCTCTGGAGGACTCAGGATCAGCCTGACTCCTTGGTCTTAGTGGAGGAGTGAAGGAGGCAGGAGAGCCATGTGTTTGGTCAAAGATGGAGTTTGGAATCTGGTGTCTTCTCTTGTGTCTGTGGCTGAGAGTTGTGGCAGAGAGACTTCTGTATTCCTCCCTCAGCCCTTAAATTCTTTATTATGATTACATCACTACACCATACTGAGCATACTCAGCTGTAGAGCATTACAGCATTACATCACATTAAATAACACACTAAGTATGTACTTAGCTAGAGAATCATTATCTCATCAATCATGTTGAGCCTTAAGTATACCTTTTCAGAGTTCTGGCCCTCTACAGAATAGAGTGAGAATTTGTATGGATTGCTTTGAGAAACTGAGAAATGTATAGATGTATAGCTATATTTATAATTCAGATTTTGATATACATCTACAACATCTTGAAATATGTGACTAACCCCTTTCCACACTAAATGCAATTCCATTTTTATGCCTTATTTGTTGATTATTTTTGTGATTGCACAATAACCAAGCCTTATTATTAGCATGCTACTTAACTATTTTCATTCTTTGTTAACTTTAATAAAAATTCTCACCTTGGGAGGCAGGGAGGGATTCAATTTAGGACAAAGAGAATTCTGACTTCATCATTTACCTGTTACTTTTTTAAGGAACTTCTTACAAAATACATATTGAATAATCTAGGAATCAAAGTAGAGGACTTCAGGAAAATGTATGTTCTGACTGAACTACTACAGAAGCAATTCTTGATTCTATGTACAATTTAAGTACATTATCAAGTTTACAGAATATATAGGTTCAATGTTCATCTGCGACATTGCTGTGAGACCCCTGAGTCTCAGACAACTCTCAAAGATTATATATTATAGATTCAATGGAGAGAACCTCTGTAGTAGGAGTTCTCATCCCTTTGAAATCTTGGCATGTGGACTTGAATCATGTAGCTCATTCTAATTGCATATAATGCATGAAATTTGGAAACAGCAGTATCATTGTTATATGCCACAACTAAAGGCCAAGTCCTTTTTTGCAACATAATAAAGGAAGAATAGTAAACTCATTAATTTACTGTTTGATTATATCTTTATGAACCTTGACTGATTAAATATTTACAGAATTTATATCTTTCAGTATATAAAAAATGAATTTGTGTTTCTTCAAAAGCAAGAACTGTGTAAGTCATATTTCACACCCAAAATTCAGGCTCCAAAAACATTTTAGATACTAATCAAGGGTAAGCCTTTCATTCTTACTCATAGATTAGCCTTGAAAGTAGAAATATAAGTTAGAAACACATTTTGTGACTTTTCTCTTTTTCTCTTATGTAGTAAATAACCTAGATTAGGCCTTTAACCTTGACACAAATTCTGTTATCTAATTATGCTAATTTTAACTTACTCTTCCAGTCATTGTACCCCATGGCAAGGCCAGTCCTTGGCAAAATTGTGAAAGAAGACAAATTTGATTTTTTGTTGTGAATGCATAAGGCCTTGGTTGTGTTAGAAAAAAATTTAATACCGTCCTTGACCTGATATTTTTTGTCTTATTTTCCTTCGATCAGGGACCATGTACAGATAAGCTATTTAATTCCCCAAATAAGTCAGAATTGGAAAGGCATATTCCTTTTAATTTATCAGGGACATAATCAAGAAAGTATATTCAACTTTTGTTTCCAATTAATTGAACCCAAAGAAGAGACATCTTTGGGAAGTCAGACCCTGAACCAAGAATGTGCCAAAGTTAATATTGCTATACTATATTGTATATTGTATTAAGTTTAGAGTTTTAAGCTACTTGCCTTTATTTCATTTTGTTATGAAATTTTCTTTTCTTTTCCATAATTACTGTAAAATATTAGTAAATTGCAAGAGATTCTCTGATTAATAGGAGAAATTTTAAAGGCATATCCTTTTTATAAGCATCCCAAAAATGCTTGTGCATTAGCAAATTGTGTCTCTGGCAGATTTTAGCTTAAAATCAAGAAACAGATTTTCCTCCATAGTTACCTCCCCATTTAAGCATTTGCTACTGTTCCTAACCAGTGTTGAACTTATTATCTGTGCCCATGTGTTAGAGTGATGCCGGAGAGTATGTTACATCTCTTTTTCCTTGGTACATCACAGTACCATGACCATCAAGTATGATGTCAATTATCTTATGCTAAAATTCTAGTCCTAGAACTCAATGTTCTTTATAATTTAACTTCAATCTACTAGAGGTATTGATTTCTGTCCCCCTACACATAGCCTATATCCAGCCAAACCATTTATTCTTATTCTATCCTCTATTTTTCGTGTCTTCATTAAATGTATTCAGTATTTTATTTAGTGCCTAGAAATACAAGCTTACATTCTAATGGAAAACATGTGCACATATAAATAGAAAGGGGAAAGGAATAATTGGAATGGAGGAGTAGGGAAAGGGATGGAGGAGAGAGAGAAAAAGAACACTGTATACAGAAATACAAAGAAAACAAAAACTAGTGGATGGGAATGACCTATACTTATGACTCCAGGAAACAAGTTATACTTTTATTAGACTTTAAATAGCTAATAAGCTGCAATTGCTAAAATAAAGTAACATGTAAAACATTTGGTCATCTTCAGGATGAGTTTAATGAGATGATGTGTCCTTGAGCAGAAATTTCTCAACCCTTTTGAAAAATTCTTCCAGGATTTAAGTTTGGACATGGAAACCCTTTTCCATCATCATGGTCCCTTGAGATGCTATGAGTAAGTAGTTTTATAAATATTAGTGGGAAAAAGGCTAAACAGAGATCTATAACATAAACTTTGTAACCACATTATCACTATAAAAACGGAAATGCTTAGAGTTGAAAATTTATAATAATAACATACATTCCTGCTAATTTAAGAGAGAATTGATTCAAAATAAAAATTCCAATGCTGATAATAATGGGGTGGGAGGAATAAGAAAGATAAATTTTAAAATAGAATAAGTTTTTCCCAATGGATATACTATAGTATTCATAACATCATCACTGAACAATAACCTCTACCCCACCTTCCAAATCATTTCTTTATATAGTAAACAAAAGCTCAGATTAAATAAAAATTGATAAACTAATATTTGAAATCAAAGTCTTACAAACATCTTTACTTTGAAGTGCAAGCAGTAGAAGTTTGATTAAAATTTTAACCCATTTACCTTAACTTTTTTATTATTTTGTATTCTGATAGAAAATTCTCAAAAATTATTTTGCATTTGTACCCCCAACTGGTTTGCAAAAGAAATCAAATATCACAGATTATCACAATATAATCAAATCCTTTTATATTCCTGGATACTAGACTTCAAATAAGCATCTATATCTGTTCAGATAAGATGTATATCATATCTAGAAGATTCTATTAAATAAAGCTTTTTTTATTCCAATATTATGTGGAGATAGTTATACCCATATCCATCAAACCTAATTTTTAAAAAATGATAATGGCTGATTCCAAGTGATACCAAAATAATTGTTCGGGATAAGGAAAATCCAGTTCATAAGTTCATAAGGCTGAAATAAACTCCTAAAGACTTATTTTTCTATACTTCAATGAAGATAAGGAGAAAGGATTCCAATATGAAAGTCACATAGTTTTCAGCGGAGTTATTCTTCCCTTCTCCTCCCATCCCCTTCTTTGTAGTAATATTGAGGTCATTTTGGATACCAGAAAATGAAATTCTTTTGACAAGAATGGAAATCTGTTCTTCTTTCATACCTTTGCATATCTTTTCCCTCTCTACTTAAGGAGAATGTGAAGCCACATGGGAATTGAGTTATATGGTTAGGATACAACTCAAGAGCAATTGGTTTCTAAGGGACAAGCAGAAAAGGAAAAAAATGCAATGGCTCTATGCCATGTACATAGGAATTTCCAATCCTAAGGGACCACTGAACTAAGCTGCAATTTAAATCAAATTTTCAGGTGTTTGGTCCAAAGATAGAGTCAGTGACCAGAAATTTTAGGTCAATTATCCTTTTAGGGTCATTGAAATCAATTACTTGGAACTGTCAAAGCTGAGTTTTCCAATAGAAAGTGTGAAATTCTCATTATAATTCTTTCTCATTATGGAGAAGTAAATTAATTTTAATTCATTTTCAAGTCTTCAGGATTAACACTTTTATTTCTCATCATTATGCCCCAGAGAAAGAGACCCACTGAAAAACTGTCCCAGTAATTTCAATAATTTTTGTAATCATTCTGGCAAGAGTCAGCTTAGAGGACAAAGATAGGAGTTTTCACTTAAGACTGTGTCTACAAAACTACTTAAAAGTTTTAGTTTAAAAATAAAAGTTATGATTTTTGGTAGTATTTACCAATATGTCAAAAATAAAATATTTTCAAAAAATAAAAATTTCTTGAGTGAGAGTATAAGAAAACACAGAGACATCAGAAATTTAATGTGCCTAAAACTAATGAGAAAGAAGTATTAGGTAGACTAATCTTGACCCGAAAATCTATCAACATTCTAAACCTATCTTTGGGCTTTTACACAGACAATCCCTTATCCTCAAATTCTCTTCTTTCTCACTGTTACCTCTTAAAATCCTTAGATGCCTTCAAAGCACACCTCAAATATCATCTCCTATCCATCATCATCTCCTTTCTTGGTTCCTTCCTCCCCCAGTGTTTCCCTCTCCCAAATCAAAAACATATTATATATGTATTTTTATGTGTTAAGTGCCCGAGAGAATAGGAGTTCCTCGAGATCAGGGATTGACTTATTACTGTCTAAGATACATCTAATGGCTACAACAAGTCCTCACATATAGCATGTGCTTGTTTGTTAGATGAATGGATAGATTGTTATATCCTGCACTGAATTTGGTTGCTGTTTGAAACCTGATTTGGTTATCAAGACAGAAGCAAAATTCAAAGCCAATTAGAATCTGCAATGACACAGGACTATATCCATGGTAAGAATTAGGAGTTTTTAAAGTCATGAAAAAGCTTGTATGATAGTCTCATAATTTTCTCAGATTTGTAAAGGGAAAGGAATAGTTTCAACAATCTAAGTGACTTCTCAAAGTAAAAAATGCTTTTTTCCTGGATAGATTTGCAAATGCCAACAACAACAAAAAATTAAGGTTTCACATAATAGATAAATGGGGAAAATCTAATAGAGTTTACACAGAGTCAGACCAAAAATCATTTGAAATTTGGGGAGTGAAAGTTGATCACGAATCCAATTGGACTATAATGAATTAGGTCATGGCTGGTGCTTTCTTAGGAGCGGGAGAAATAAAAAGAAAAAAGACACTCACAATCTAATAATATTATATAGATTTTTTTTCTTCATATGTTTTAGTTGTCTTTTCCTATTTTGCTGCCTGATATCTTGCCTTTTGACTGAACCTTTACAAAGTAAAAATACACATGAGGAAAAGTAAAGATAAAACTTATTTTCCAGAGGGAGATCTAATCTGAACTTGGATCTAATCCAATGAACATCATTAATTTAAAGATTCCACCGCAATCTGAGCCCTCAAATACCCTGAATTATTCTTTTTTTCATGTCTCTCTTATTTGAAACAGTTTAAGCATTTTAAGAAGCCACCAAATTCATTAGAGAACGACAGTTTTAAAAATCATTTGATCTGTAACCTCATTTCATTAAGAAAGAAGGAAATGGGAAGAGAGGAAGAAAAGAAGAAGAAGAAGAAGAAGAAGAAGAAGAAGAAGAAGAAGAAGAAGAAGAAGAAGAAGAAGAAGAAGAAGAAGAAGAAGAAGAAGAAGAAGAAGAAGAAGAAGAAGAAGAAGAAGAAGAAGAAGAAGAAGAAGAAGAAGAAGAAGAAGAAGAAGAAGAAGAAGAAGAAGAAGAAGAAGAAGAAGAAGAAGAAGAAGAAGAAGAAGAAGAAGAAGAAGAAGAAGAAGAAGAAGAAGAAGAAGAAGAAGAAGAAGAAGAAGAAGAAGAAGAAGAAGAAGATCCTAGAAACTTCTAGGTTTAAAAGGATTGAACTAGCAAATGGAGAATTTTCATATTGGCCTTCTCTGAATGACTCCTGCAAAACTATCATGTCCATAGAGGATGCACCTGAAAAAATAGAGAAGGATCTCTTATTCCAACAAAAGTAGATACTTCCAAATTATACTGACTTAATTAAGATAGCTAATTTGCACTGAGTTCACCAGTACGGAAAAAGAGAAGAAAAGGAAGTACCTAACCTCTGAAACAGACTGAAACTTCACTCTCTATATTAATTCTCTGTATCCTCTAACTGTCCTAACATTTTAGAAAATCTGTCAGTCTTCCAAATGTTGGCAGCTCTCATTTCATCATGCCTTCCTTCCACTTCCACTTTGCAGTCAGATGATAAAAACTGGTGTCAAAGAAACAGAATATATGGCTAATAAAATAAATAATTTAAAGGATAAAATAAAGGAACACATTTCCTAAAAGACAGAGGCTAAAGTGAATACCATAATCTTCTACATGAGACCAAATTGCATGCTCAGACTTTTGCTTTTACCAGACAATTTTAAGTTTGTGGTCTTCTTTAGAAATAGGTTATACTAAATAAACAGTGGAAAACTTTATTTACATCCAGTGCAGCTGTGAGCACAAATGCTGAGCTTATTTAATATTCTTATTTATCAGAGCAGGATAATTCTAGAATTTGTAAGGCATGTGAAAAACCATGTCTAAACTAGTCTAATTAATCTTATTCCCATTTTTACAGATAAAGAAACTAGGACTTGTAAAGGTTAAGTGCAAAGTCATATTATGTTTCAAGGGATTTATGTTTGCTTAATCTCTGGGTGGGGAAAGTGGGTTACTGATGCTAACTATCTCTCAGTTTCCCCTCCTCACCCCAGAGGCTTATAGAGTCCTTGAATCCTTTATTCAAATGCAACCAGGCAAAAAAAGGCAAGAAGGAAGACAGGAAAAGAGAGACAGAGAGAAAAATAGAAAGAGATGTTCACTTTAGTTAATGAATGCAATTTAAATGCATTCTGAGTAGCAGCTCAACAACAAATCAAAAACCCATTTCTTTACCATGTGGTTAGTGGGTTAGAAATAGTAATAGAATAACTATGTATGCTCGGAAATAGAATGCCAGGCCCAGGCACTTCTAGAAGTAAGGTCACCAACTAGGCATGTTTCCAAGACTGATCCAATCCCTCAACACATTAAAAAAATTGCAGTATATAAAGTGAACAGATACAAATATATAAAAAGTAGTATTTTAGAGAGAAGGTGCTGACAATTAAGGATCAGAATCAGAAGTTTTATGCAAAACATGGTTCATGATCTTCATTTTAAGGAGAGATTCTGGGGTAGAGGTGAGATGGGAAAACATTCTTGACAGTGAGAAGACCATTGCAAGGAAGAGAGGGGATCAGAAGATAGGCAGATTCTTAAGGGGCAAAGCCCCATTACTTTTGGAGAATCAAAAAAATCCTCTTATTGTAGATGTTACCTGAGCCATCTTCAAAGAAAGAGAGAGACTCCAAAAGGCAGAGGTGAGGAGGAACCACATTTCCAAAAAAAGCCATTGGCACAAAAGCATGGAGGCATGAGATGTAGTTATGTGGAATTTAAAAAGATCATTTTAATTGGAATGGAGAGTATGAGGATTAATAAGAAATAAAATTGAAAAGGTAGGAGGAGCCTAGATTGGGAACATGCTAAACATGTGTGTCATAAGCAAAATAAAATTCTTGGATAAAATACACATGAAATATTAGCATTCAAGATATTGTTATAACTAAACAGGAGGGAAGGGCTGTTTTTCCCTCCTCCCCAACTATTTTGCTTTGTTTAGAAAAGCATGGTTTAGAAATTTGTGTTTGTGGGTGAACTTCTCTTTTTCTTCCCTGGAATGGTACTAGGAATATGATTGTGAACCCCATGATTAGCTTCTATCTGCAGCTCTGAAAGTGTTGACACAGATGTTGGGCTAATCATTCACAGCAAATAGCTATTCCCATAATGGCTAAGATTAGTCTGAATTGGCATTCATTTCTTTCTTCTGTGAGTCTCATTTGATTATGGATGATGTTTTGTTAGAGTGTATCCATGCAACCTCATACATGATGTAAAACCCAAGAAAAACAAAGACTCTAAGCCAAAACCAAATTAAATATGCATCAGAAAAATGTGTGCTTGATTCAGGTTCAGGTACCATGAAGCCTGCACCACTCTATTGTTGTTAATGCCTCCAGGAAAACTTGAAAAAGCAACCTTGACATTGATATCAATTTAAAATTGGCGTGGCTGCCAACATTTACTCAACACCAGGCTCAACTGGCTGTATCATCTTCATCACAACATAGAGTGGCAGAGATGCGTGCAGCTTCCAGAAGGCTATGAAAATGGACTGTTCATGTCAGACAGAGAAAGGCCCCTTATCTGCTTAAAAGCAATGTAACTGTCACCATTTCTCTTGAGATCCATGCAGGCATATCAATGCACTGAACATAAAGGTGCTTTGTTCCTCACCTCAATTCCACACCTGGAGGGTGCTCGTTCACTATTTCTTTTATGTGCCTAGGGCTACTTTCCCCTACTATTTCCTCCCCTATTTGGAGGCATTTATCATGAGTTCTCTCCGCCCTTCTCTCTATTCTGATTTCCAACATACATAAAATAACACATACACACTTAGCATCTCCATAAAATTTCAATGCTATAAAAATTGGGAGTTTATATAAAGCTAATGAAGCTGAGTCACAGAAAAAGTAGAATATAATAATAATAATAATAAAAACATACCAAGGATATATAGATGTTTGGTTTGCCCCTTCCCTGCTCTCCACCTATTTCAACCCTACTTTGTTTTTATGAAACCTAGATTTTATAAAATTCTATAATTCTATAAAAATTTAAAATGACCTAGTAGTCAATTTGTCTGGAGTAGCTCACAAGTTCCAAGTAGAATTAGGAAAAATTCCATAGTTTCTTCCATCCATTTTCTCTATAATTCTGGAACTGAGATGAGGGAGTATATTTCACTTACTGTATACTAGTATATATAGTAACTTAATATACTAAGCTTATATATTATACTATATGTAATATAGTATATTAACTATAGTTATCATAGTATACTAATTTACATATTAAATGCTGTTCAGCCTGTCATGGTGGCCCACATTGACACTAGTGGATCATTTGAACTTGAGCGTTCTGAGCTGCAATAAGACTAAAACTGATCATATAGCACATCAAGTGGCAGCAATATTGTGAGCTCTTAGGTGAGAGGAGCTACCTAAGTGAAAAAGGGAGGAAGAACTAGTCCAGTCATAAAGAGGACAAGTCAAAGTTTCTGGGTCAACAGTGGGATTGGGTCATGAGTGGCTACTGAACTTCCTATTTGGGTGGAATAGGGAGATGATATTTCAAAAAATTCTATTTCCCTCTGCCCCTATTAAATTTTCCTTTTATTTTTTTTTAGGATATATTTCATATTTATCTGTTTGTTTACACAATATATCTCCAAATGTAATGTAATCTCCCTGTGGGTTGTGACTCTTTCATTTTTGTATTTGCATGCCCAAGATCTAGTACTGAATGTGGTACATAATAGATACTTAACAAATGTTTGTTGATTGATAATTGGAGCTTTATAAATATATCTTGACAGATTAATTACTTGATTGAATAACTGAGAATTTGGTGGTCAAGGTCTCAATCTTTTTCTACTTCTTCCCTATAGAAATTATAATGGAAGTGTTATTTTTAACTAAGGGAAGACATAAATAATTACTATCTAGTTCCCAGCCTTTTTCTTGCTAATGTCTAGATGATTTACTTTTTCAAATCACACATCTCCTGGGTAATATATTTTTTCACTATTTTTGCATACAAGAAACATTCCACAATCTACTTCTTCCAATCATGGGATCTCTACTGCCCTTTGAGCTACCAAAAATTCAGAAATAGTTGCGTTCCATTAGTCATAATGGTATGTTACTGAAAGTATTAGTATTAAGCATTGGTGATAAGAAGGCAAGTTTTAACTTTAAAAAGTAGCTTAGGACCCATGAAAGCCCTACACAACAGTCCATATTATCCAGTATGCTTTTATTATCCTTTTCAATTTTGCTGACAATGCAAATAACTTCTATGACTGTGAAGATGTGATCAGCTGTGATGATTTACAAGTCTGCCTATATCTTCCCCAAATTTTCATCAAGGATGTATTATAAATCACTATCAGGAAGCTGTTATAAAAATTGGAAAGTATGCATATAGATTAGGCATTGAATATCATTCATTGTTTCCCTACTTGTTTGGTATCTTTCCTTTTTTTCAGACAACTTGAAAATTAATTCCTTAATGATCTCCAAATATTTAATCCTTTGTTTGACTTTTAAAGATCTCCATAACCTGATCTGACTTTAGAGCTAGAATGCTTTGCACTGTTTTATATTAAAATCCTATTGCACTATATGAGGAATTGGAAGTGACACTAAAGAAAACAAATGTCCGAATTATAGCTAAACTAGACCAAAAATACATACTATTTCAACCTCCCACATGTATTTTTGATTCTGCAGGCAATATGGAGTCACTGAAATGGCTTCTCAAGACCTCAGTTTTCTCATCTTCAATGGATGGTAAGGACAAGATAGCCCCTAAGGAAACCTTTAGCTCTAGATCTAAGATCCTATATTTTATGTTGGAATTCAAATATGTTGGACCCATTGTTACAAGTCAAGAAAAAGTTTGTTATTGAAAAGATGATAGATAGATTTAATTTTTTTTGCTTGTTTTCCTTCTACTGTCACCTCTAAATACTCTTAGTAGTATCTGAGTTAATGGGAATCTAAACCAAGTTTTCTTCAAATTTCTTTATTCTCAATATTTCTCAACAGTTTATGAAAATGTATGGCTTAAAATAATTCACTATCCCATATAAGAGCTTATATTTTAAACAAATCTTTTGTTACTATGTCTTTCTTTTTGGCAAGATAGTCAAATATTGTTGTTTTTAATTACTGTTATTGTTATTGAAGTGGTTTTTGATCTCTTTGGCCTTCTCGTTCACACAATTTTCATTGCTTTATATTACTTATATTTTTATAAGAAATAGTAATACTCTATGTAGATGTTAAACTTTTGATAGAAATGCCGTGCCTTTTACAAACACAAATAATATTGAGAAATGTGGGAAATTAACTGTCAAGGAGAAAAACTCTGTGAAAGACTATTAGTAATCTTTCTTTGGAAAAAAAGTCTGTGCTGAAGAAATTTCATGGTAAAAAAAAAAAAATCTGAGAATAATGCTTGAAGGGGATTGAAAATTTTTTAACTTCCATCCTGAAACAATTTAAAATAGTAATAGCTTAATAAGTTAAGAGTGATATAGTGTTTATTATGTGTCAGTTACTGTGCTAAGTCCTTTATATGTATATTTTGTGTATATGTATATTATCTCATTTGATTTTCACAACAATCCTGAGAATGAAGTACTATTATTATCCCCATTTTTACATTTGAGGAAATACCTGAAACTGGATTTGAACTCAGATCTACTTGACTCCAAATCAGGCACACTCTTCCCTGCACAACTTCACTATCTAATAATTTACAATAAAAATAACTATTGTATTCAATGACACAGATAGGTTGACATTTCTGAGTAGAAATGAGGGGGGGAATGTTATTCTAAGGGTAAATGAATTAACTGCATTTTGAAGAGAACTGGATGTGGTCCCAGTGTTATTAAGAAATTGGCAATTCATGCTGGGTGAGAGAATTCTAGTAAACAATTATTTTTTCCTCTATTTCCCCAGAAATAAGAAGTTATATTGTAACCCATATGTTGTATTAATTCTTGTCCATAGTTGTTTATTACTTGGTACTGTTGATAAATTATATGGCTAGTAACATTCAAGGTTGTCTAATTTTATATGAAGAGATTTACCAGTCTCCTTAGGTTGGGGCTCAAACTGATTATTTAATTAGTGGAACAGACTTGGAAGTAATTTTTAAAAACATGATTCATAGTTATACCTTTAGATGACTGTAACGTGCTCTCCTGGCAGTTACAATTACTAGTCTGTCCTAGACCCACCAGAGCACCTTTGACCACTGTCCTTTGCAGTGTGAGCTCTACCCGGCTCGCCTCCTCTGAGGCCTTCTAAGGTCTCTGGCCACAATCTCTTGAATCTATAGCTTAGTAACCGGTAGCGCACTCAAGAACAACCACATGTAATCTTAAAAGCCTTCATTATACCTACTCACATAATGCCCTAACTGATGCCCTGACTTGTTGGTTCCCTGGTGAACACCTGGTCAGAAGACCCATGTGTTCACTACCAAAATCCTTACCTCTTTCGGCTACCCATCTTGGCTTGGCCACCCAGGCTAGGAGCCAGGGTGAACAGCAGGAGGTTAAAGAGGGAGGTTGCTGCCTGCAGTGGGCTTATATAGGGCCTGTGAGGTCACACACACAGCCAATCAGCGAGAGAGTCACCCATTACAAAACTATCTCAATATGGCCAGGATCCCGCCCAAGGGCAGTCCTAATATCCACAGAAATTACTTCTGGGCCTCAATCCCGATGCACTGTGTCCGCCCATTTAAAGGGCCCTTACAATTCCCTTTCTCTTGTTTTGCGGGAACCGCACATCTCATCAAGCTAAACTTTTAGCACCAGCTATAGTTCACTTGATCCATGAGATGACAGAGTGTTATGCCCAAGGAGGTACAAAGCAGCAAATCAGTAAACAGAAGTATGACAATGAGAACCAGGCTCAACAGTGGCCCAAATGTTCAACCCATTCATCAAAGTCATACTCGAGATAATAGGCCAAAGAGATTGGATGCCAATGAGGTAGGATGTCAACACTGAGGTGGGAAGTCAACAAGGTAAAACATCACAATTCTAGTTAACAAATATCAGTAGGTAGGTTGTCACAATTCTAGTTACATTTATCACAGTTCTAGACCAATTCTAGTTTCTTACAATTTTCTGTTGCACTTGTCACAATCCTAGAGCAATTCTAGTTTATCACAATTCTCAATTGCATTTTTCACAATTCTAGAACAATTCTAGCTTATCACAATTCTCTATTGCACTTTTCACAATCCTAGAGCAATTCTAGTTTATCACAATTCTCAATTGCACTTTTCACAATCCTAGAGCAATTCTAGCTTATCACAATTCTCTATTGCACTTTTCACAATTCTAGAACAATTCTAGTTTCACAGGTGCACATAAGCAAAGTCATGTCCAGTAACATTGTCTCAATAACAATGGCAGGTGGGTGTGTTGGTTTTTCACCCACTAATTTAAAAGCATAGTCCTTCAATAGAAAGCATAGGGCAAAGCCTCTTCCCAGGCCACCATATGGCAAGTGGCCACGGGAGAAGCAAGCAGGCCCATTGTCCATTTACAGTCTTTATATTGCGTATCACCCAAAACAGTCCATTTCAGCTGCAACACTGGAACTGTGTCTGCTGTCTCTGGTGTCATGGTCAGGAGGGGCATCGCTGCCATCAGCGTCTGAAGGGCTGCGGACATCTGGCTGGTCTCTCTGGACTGTTGTCTGGTCCTTCTCTTGGATCCCCAGGTTACAAATGTCTCTGGTGGGGATGAACTCTGCTGCTGGATCTGCACCTAGGAAGGAATGTCCCCGGGGCCCAACTTGGGCCTTTCCAAATGCCATCCAGGCCTTTCCACATCACAGTGGAAACAAAGTTGTTGTCAAAAAGATTAACAAGTCAGACAAAAGTCAGTCTGTCACTTAGCTGCACTTTCTGTGTATGCCCGAAGTGCATTGCTAAGGTAAAATGCAAAGAATTTAAAAATGTAAAACCAAAATAATTTAAAAGCGTAAAACCGAAATAGATTAAAAATGTAAAACCAAAATAACTTTAAAATGTAAAATCAAAATACTTTGAAGATGTAAAATCAAAAATGTTTAAAAATGTAAAATCAAAATTTAAAAATTGTAAGCAATCACATATCCCAAAATTCCCTTCTCTTGTTTAGAAGAGATCTTGGGGATAGTCTGTGCAGTAATGACTTTACTAGAACACTCGGCTATATCCCTGAATTCTTTTGCCTAAAAATCAAAGTTTGAGTTTCTGATACCGAATTGTACTCCAGGAGTGTGAATCAATAAATCTGATATTACTTTTCCTCCTGGGTCAAAGATCACACACTGTCTATTTATTCTAGTGATTAAAACAGCAATTTTCCAACCCATTCTAAACATAAACACTGTTTTATAAGTACCCGTAGGGGATTGGGAAATCAAGCTCACCTGTGGAAGTGGAAAATCCACGAGGTAAGAAAAGAGGAGTTTCAACTCTCCAAAGACGATCCTAGCAGTTTTACAAGTATAAAACTCCACTCTCTCTAACTGCAAGGTCTTGTCCCTGTAAGGTTTCTTAGAAATTAACTGAATTGTATTTTCAAAACTTTTCTGATTATACTCAATACCCCACAATTCCTTTTTGCCTTGGGGCATAAAGCCTACTCCAGTCCTTTGAAATGAAGACACAGGAGTTTTAAATGGATTAATGGGCAGTGCTGATGATATTATCGCCCTTCCTTTTCCTCCTCCCCCTTCTCCCTTGGCCCAAGAAGGTGAGGCAGAGGGAAGAATTGGAAAATTCCCCAAAGGCTGATTCAAAATCAAACCTGAGCTTTGCACATAAAAAGAACTAAACTTCTCAATGGAAGAGTAATGGATAAATTCCTTAAAACAACAATGCACGAGGTAAACCAACAAAATGCTAAGAAGAATTTCTACAACTTTAGTCCATGTGGTTCGTTTATTTCCTTCCTTAGTTTCAGCCACTGGTTTGAACTCTTCCTGTTCTATCTGTATTAACCTAGCTTTTTCTTCTTTCTCTATCTCCATCTGTAGTTTAACCTGCAATTCCAGCAACTCTTGCTGTGGCATTTCGTACTCTATACTGTCATACATACGCATTAGCTCTAGGTTGCTCCCTCTCCGAGCTATATTTAATGGGTGTGGGGGTAGCCTTCTGGGAGCTTGATTACAAGCTTCCTGCTGTTCTTCAGTGGTGATCTTTGTTAAAAGATCTTCCATCTGGCTCTTTAACCTCTTTATATAATAAGCATTATGTTCAGCTGTGTCCTTGAGCCTGATCCCAGAGTTACCTGGGTCCATATTGCTTCTCTGTCTTCCCTCTTAAGTGGCGTTTCTACCGGATCTTTAAATATTTTCAAAACCTGATAATTCCTTATGTGTCCACCACGTTGGGCGCCATTTGTAACGTGCTCTCCTGGCAGTTACAATTACTAGTCTGTCCTAGACCCACCAGAGCACCTTTGACCACTGTCCTTTGCAGTGTGAGCTCTACCCGGCTCGCCTCCTCTGAGGCCTTCTAAGGTCTCTGGCCACAATCTCTTGAATCTATAGCTTAGTAACCGGTAGCGCACTCAAGAACAACCACATGTAATCTTAAAAGCCTTTATTATACCTACTCACATAATGCCCTAACTGATGCCCTGACTTGTTGGTTCCCTGGTGAACACCTGGTCAGAAGACCCATGTGTTCACTACCAAAATCCTTACCTCTTTCGGCTACCCATCTTGGCTTGGCCACCCAGGCTAGGAGCCAGGGTGAACAGCAGGAGGTTAAAGAGGGAGGTTGCTGCCTGCAGTGGGCTTATATAGGGCCTGTGAGGTCACACACACAGCCAATCAGCGAGAGAGTCACCCATTACAAAACTATCTCAATATGGCCAGGATCCCGCCCAAGGGCAGTCCTAATATCCACAGAAATTACTTCTGGGCCTCAATCCCGATGCACTGTGTCCGCCCATTTAAAGGGCCCTTACAGATGACTATGAAAAAGAAAAGAAATATATACATATAGATATATATGGAATAGCCAGTAGCAGACCAAGGGTTAAGTATTTGGCATATTTATATTTGTCCATGAGAATACCTGAGATGTATTGCTCATATTTTGTATTATGATACCATAATTGCTATACATGTTAAGGTTCATTTATGAACTTGTACTAAAGACATGTTGTGGAATAAAGCTTAAAAGTAGCATGTTTGGCTAGAGTTCTGTTTTGTGATGTATTTAGATGTTTGCCATTCAAAGGAAAAAGACTCTACTCAAATTTCCTTCCCTTTCTTCCCTCACTTGTTAGTATCTGCTTTAAACTGTACTTGTACTTTTTTTTTTGTATATATTTATATATTTACATATTGTTTTTCCAAAAACATGTGAGTACCTTGAAGAGAAAGATTGTTCTTTTTTCTCTTTGTATTCCCAATGCTGATTATAATCTCTCCTACATAGTTGTGTGTGTATTGACTTATGAGTGAAGTGGATTTAAGGAAGAATTACATAAAATCATCAGCTTCACTCTCTTATCCAAAGCCAAGATGACTGATGATTGCCTGGAATGCAGAAGATGCCCTTGGCTTTGTCAATATATAATGAAGCTCTAAGCACACTACAATATCTGCTTCAGTCACCTTTATGACAATTGAAACAATTTGTTCTCATTTGCTTTTTTACTGGGGGAAGTCTTTATGTGTTTACACCTCCTAACTCACTAATCCTTTATAGGCCTATTAGTTACCTTCAATCTGTTTAGCCCATCTAGTGAGATGGCAGGGTGTGACCACTGTGCATGCTTTGGCTTCTTAAAGCTACTGGTGAGTTCAGTGTCATGTAGATACCAAAGATAGATGGCAAGTCCTCACACAAGAAGTGCTAGTTCTCTAAAATAAATGCCTGATTAAAAATACTAGTCATTATCATGGTATGAGGGTGACCTTTAGTTCTCAAAAGTTATATTAAAAAGAACACAAACTGTGGAAGGTCCCCAAAAGCTGGAGAAGCTTTTAATTTATGATCAATTAAGACTTGTCTGGTTAAGTTCAGAATGACTAGTTCTAAGAGTCCTGGTTACCAGGCCTACCAGGAATTTTCTCAAGCATAACAATTTAACAAATTGCCTAAAAAAATAAGAAAGTTGCTGTCTGCAAAAAAGGTAGGAATACACATTCCAATAAAATCTTAGATTTGAAATATTGAAGCATGTGCAAAAGTTAAATTTGTGGGATGGAACCCATTTCCAAAGCTATTCTAATTAATCACTAATAGCTGCTTCTCTGTGAGACAGACTTGGTTGGAGATTTCATTTCTCTTTTCTTTTTTGCTTAAAGACTTTTGTTACAACTTCCTTTGAAAATTAAATTACATTTAATTATAGTAATCTCTGTCTAGGTGACAGTTCAATTTTTTACAATATCTTATAAGTAACTATTTCATTTTACAAAAGCTAGTCTATTACTTATGTAAATATATAGTAGAGTTTGTTTCCCCAACCATTTTATTTGATACTCTCTATATGCCTAAATTTAGCATAGTAGACTTGAAAAAGAAAGGTATTTACATTCAGAACAAAATTTGGCTGGTGAAGAAATGGTATTATAAGCATGCTGGAGGGATACCCAATTGAAGTGAAGAAAGAGCAAGAGATTCTCACTCCTTTTTTGAGGTATTTTCTGATTATTTCAGAATATGTTTAAACTCTCTTTCTAAAGTCCCATCAACTTATTTTGTCAGCACTACTCAGTTAAGTATTTAATTGCTCTGTTTCATGTGTAGTCTTTCTTGCCATTATATCATAAGCTTCTGAGGAGAAAGAAGAATCTTATAACTCATTACACCTCAATAACCAAAGCCTAATCCATAATAACAGCTCAGTAAATAATTATTGAAGGAATTGGTAAAATTGATTAACAAGTGCGATTGGACCTATTAATAGTACAGAGCTGTATCTCCAAAGTAAATGACTAAATTAAAGATAGATAAGGTCACTGATAAAGCAAATCTCCACCACTACAGCAGTTAAGAACTCAGATTCTCTTTTTAAACATAATTATGAATAGATTTGGAGATATTATTTACTTAAGTTCAAGAACTTCCAAAAGAATAATATTAATCTAGTGATATATGGTTAAATTCTAGGTCTTTTAATTTTTATTGACTGAAAACTAAGCATTTTAGCTACCCTGATTTTTTAGAACACACACTTGGCTTGATCCACACAAATTTATGTTATCTAATCCCAACTGGGTCCTCACTACAGTAAGGCAAACATATAATTCCTAACTAATTGATTTGCTTTCCCATTCCCCACAGTAGCTGGTTCCAAACCTTCTCAATCCTCCTCAAAGTTCCCACAGTGCCTCTTTTGTTCCCCCTCTCAGGCTAGGGGACTTTACTCATATTTCAATGAAAGAAAAATTGTCATTTGCCAAAATCTCCCCCTTTTTCCTTTTACTCATCTTATATAATTTGTACATCTTCCTCTACTATCTGTGATTGCATTCTGTTATCAGAAAAAAATGTGTCACTTTTCCTTGACAAAGATATCCCTCCTAACATATCTAGCAAATTGTACCCATTGTCATCTCTACTCTCTCCTCTTCAATCTCTCCCTATCTATTGCTCCTTCCTTGCTGCCAACGTACATGACTGTGCCTTCTCTATCCTTAAAAATGCCCCATTTGATTCTACCATACCTATTGGTTATTATATTATTTCTGTTCTTCTCTTAGGCAGCTGGTTAGCACAATGGATAGAGAGTTGAGCTTAGAGTCATGAAGACCTGAATTCAAATTGGGCCTCAGATACTTCCTAGTTGAGATATCCTGAGCAAGTTACTTAAACTTTGCCTTAGTTACTTCAAATATAAAATTTAAGTAAGAGTAAAATCTACCGACTACGAGTGTTATGAGATTCAAATAATAATATTTATAAAGCACTTAGTTCAGTGCCCACATATAGTAGATGATTAATAAATGTTTATTTCCTTCTTTATTTTTTGGCTAAACTCCTTGAAAACATCATCCACATTTGGTACTTCCATTTCTTTTCCTCTCATTCTCTGATAAATCTTTTGTAATCTAGTTTCTAAAAATAATTTAACTGAAACTACCCTCTCCACTCTAACCAATGATCTCTTAGTTGCTATGTCCACAACTTATTCTCAGTTCTCATCTTTCTTGATCTCTCTATATCTTTGACACAATCTATCATCTCCTTTCTGAATACCTAAATTTTTGTGATTCTGCTCTGTACTGGCCATTCTCTTACTGACAATTTGTCTAACTAGTTCTCCTTTTCCTTTGCTAATTTTTAACCTACTGTGAGTGTTCCCCGAAACTCTGTCTTATACCTTTTCTCATTTCTCAGCATAGTATCTTACTTCTTGTTGTTATCAACTCACATGGATTCAGCTATCATTTCCATGCTAATCACTCCAGCATCTAAATTTCCGGCCCTTGTATCTCTCTTGAGCTCCAGTTCTAAATCAACTGTTTTCTAAATGTCTCTAACTGAATGTCCCATAGGCATCTCAAACTCAACATTTCCAAAACATGTCATTCTTTCCCTCTAAACATTTCTCACCCTGTAAACTTCATCAAGTTTAAAGATCACTATCCTCCCAGTCAACTCAAGCCTGCAACTTAGATAGGATCCTAAATTCACTCTGACTTGCCCCACAGATCTCTTTAACCAATTATGAAATATTGTCACTTCTACTTTTACAGACTTCTTCTTTCACAACATCTCTTCTACATCCCCTAAAGAAGAGAACATTCACTCATAAAATCATAGTCTTTGTTTAGGGTAAGGCTATTGATCTACCCTTCTCACTTCCCCCCAGTCTCTCCCCATTCTGATTCATCCTCCATTTAGCTACAAAATAATAGTTGTAAAGCATATATCTGACCATATCCCCTTCCAGTGCAATGATCTTGTGGCTCCTTGATATCTCCAGGGTCAAATATAAATTCCTTTATTTTGATATTTAAAGTCTCCATAGTATAGCCCTTTCATATCTTTCCAGTTTTCTCACACTTCCCTCTCCTCCATGCATTCTACTTTCCAACAACACTATCTTATTTACAAATCCTCCATCTCCATTTTAGTGTCTTTGTACTAGCTGCATTCCATTAGAGGAATTCTCTAACTCCTCACCTCCATCTCTGAGTTTCTTTAACTTCCTTCATAACTTAGCTTATTCCTTCATAACATAACTTATTTCTTCAAGAGACCATTCCTCATCCGTCCAACTGAAATATTTTCCCCTCTTACACTTCTTTTCATCTTCTCTATGTCTTCTATTTCCTTGGTTTTTTCCTGTTTGTCTTTCTCATTTGAATATATATTCTGTGGGCTGGAATCATCTTTGTGCCTTTCTTTGTATCCACAGAGTTTAGCACAATGACTGCCACACTTTAAGTACTGATTAAATATGTTATTAATAAACAAGGTACTTATTACTAACAAATGTAATATTTTGATTCTTTAAGACCTTTGGACTTTGTGTAAAAATTGTAGCCTTTTTCTAATATATTTAAACTGAGTTAGATGTAGTAGAATAGTGGAAAGACGGCCCTCTCTGAGCTTTAGCCAACTCTGTCAAGCAGTACTCTGAGTAAAGCAAGTGTTCTTGCTATTGTACCATACTACCTGATCTGATTCCTCTTCAATAAAAAAAATATTTGAAATGCAAATCTCTTGCTTATGTTATTTTCTATGATTCCTGAAAAATAATATTATTACATAAAATAATAGTGTGATAAAAAGTTATTCAGTTATAAAGGAAAACATGTAAATATCAGGAAAAAAAGAACATTTTAGAGCTGATCCTCTCATTTTCTCATTTGATGTCTGAACTTTAAATATGACCTGATGTCACATGTCCTCAATGATCTCTACCAACACAGATTTCATCCACATCAAGCATGTGGATAGGGATAAGCAACCCTATTCTTTCATAATTTTATCATGGATAATTTAAGAATGCTGCTCCAGATGCAATATTCATGGTCATGTCATAATCATCCCATACTGAATTACACACAGATTCTTGTTTTTGCATCCCTCTCACAGAAAATGTTAGCCTTTCTCCTCTTTTCTATTCAGTTGCCTTCTATTTCCGTTTTTCTTCTCCGTAACACAATTATTTTAGCACTTTCAATAAATGGTGGAAAGAATGAATGAACTTGGCTTTATAAACTTCTTTCTAGACTGTCTGGGAAGTAACCTGAAATTAAAACTAGACTATGCAATGATGTTATTATGGCCAATTAGTGAAACTGGGACTTAGCCCTATATTTCCCTCTGCCCTGTTTAATGTGTAACATCAGAAACTCAAAGGGAATGCCTTGGGATGGCCCGCCCAGTTGATGGCTTGGGCATACCAGGAAAGGAAGCTGCACTGTCAGCAGGGTTTACTCAGCCCCCGGGGTAGCATAGCTTGTGCCCTGTTGAAAAAGAAAATCACAGCTTCTCTTCAGCCACTTAAAAAGGCTGTCGGTTTTCACAGCATGACTGAGTTTCCTGCAGCTAAGAGTCCAAACACGGAGGGTAAGCTAGGGATCAGTTCCTTTGGCTTCTTTCCAAGTTTTCAGGATGTTTCCCCTCATCCTTTCTGCTACATGTGTAGTACTTGGATTGACCAATTTAAGTAACCCTAGCAAGTCTATTTTTTTTCTATTTAGGATAGTTGCTTTTTTCCTCCTCTCAATAGGGCACTTTTCACTCTAACTAACATTTGCAAGGGTAAAGGTAATATTTCAGAGAGTGAGATGAGGTAATAGGGTTGAGGAGAAAAGTGGCTAATCCAGAAAGAGGAGAAATATTTGGGTTAAAAGGATAAAGCAGTTTCAAAGTCTTTCTTATAACATGGTCCTTGGTAAATTACTAGGTCCTAATTGATGTTCAGTTGTTTTAGTTATGTCTGACTCTTTTGAAAAAAAGAGTCTTTCTTTTGAAAAGCCTTTTGTCTTTTCTTGGCAAAGATACTGCAATAGTTTGCCATTTTTCCCCCAATTCTTTTTACAGATGAGGAAACTAAGGCAAACCAATTAAATGACTTGCTCAAAGTTACATAGCTAATAAATGTCTAGAGCCAGATTTAAACTCAAGAAGATAAGTCTTCCTGATTCCAAGGCCAGAACACTATCAACTGTATCACTTTGTGTCCTAAAGGCCCAATTAGAACCTACCAATGTAAACTTGCTAAATCAGATTATTTAGCATTAATATTATTGATTATTTTGTGAGTACTTTTAAAATGGTCAGACATGTTATCCTAGGCATATAGAATCAAAGTTTAGAAACTTTTTCTACTATACAGATTAACTCCTCAAATTCTAATTTTAGAGATGTGCTTGGGGCTCTGAGTTCAATAACTTTCTTTGATCATTCTTCCTGCAATCATTGTATTAAGCTTACAAACCATTGGCCCTTACTTCATGAAACTTCTACCTGACCAATCTTACTCTGAAAAGAAGGAGGAGAGGAAAGAAGGTAGAAAGGAAGGAGGGAAGGAAGGAGGGAGGGTGGGAGGAAAGGAGAAAGGAAGAAAATGAAGAAACAAAAAAATGAAAGAAAAAGAAAAAAGATGGAATGTAGCGTGCTGTCGTCTCCAGAAGCTGCTGGATCGCCTGTTCATTTACTCATCTTTTGTCTCTAATTTGATCAAGCTGTCTTTCCTATTATGATTTCCAAGGGGACAAATGAATATTCAGATGCATATTTCATACACACACATAAATGATTCTGTAGTGTGAATAATATGCTTTAACTCACATTTCAGTATTATTAACCTTTTATAAATGTAGAGAAAAGCTGAGAACAGATTATTCCCCTTTGTTTATGAGACAATAATTCAATTCTTAAGAAAAACAAAGAGCTTTCAGAGTCAAAAATTCTTTCCATAGCCATAAAGGGACCTGGGGCAATTATTTATTTTTGTTATTCTTAAGTCTATATATATAATTTTTAAGTGGGGTTTATAAAAGAAGGCATCTTGGTAAGCAGCTGGCTCCAAGGTATTTTATGTTCAACATGGAGCAGATTAAAAAAAAAACCAAGCATCTTGGCAAAAGGGTCAAACCCATCAGACCCAACCTGAATTCTATGGTTCCCTGTTAGTTGGATATTATTCTTAATGACTTCATTAAGACACACAAGAACCCAAACATTTTTAATCTATTGATTTGTTGCTAGGCTGAAAGTTGAAGAATCCAAAGACATGGTCATCAAATAACAGTCAGAAGGTAGCGATCTGTCCTGTGACTAGAAGAAATCTGTCAGACCAGAAGATGTGCATTATAAGCAACTTTCTAATTTTGAATCTGGTATTCTTAAGGTATAATGGAAAATAGAATAATAGCTAAGTACATCTTCAAGCCAGCAATTAAGAGAAGTACAAAGCAAAATGAAAACTGAGAGAAGTACAGAGCAGTCCAGAAAGAAACCAGAATCAAACAAAATTATCACTGACAAAAATGAAGCAAATTAGTTGGCACACAATGTTAATGGATACAAATGGTTTTCACAGTAATTTTAAAGATAAAATTGTGAAAAACTGCCAAGAAATTATTTTTCATCTTGGACTCAATGCAGAGGAGTCAACATTTATTTAGCACCTGCTAGGCACAAGACACTGAAATGGGTGTTGAGAATACAGAGTCTGAGATCCAACCTTCAAATTATATTAAATATGTTTCCTAACTCTCTGCTTCTACAGATATCAGTTCCAAACTTGCATCCTCAATTTTCATTCTTGCCTCTCCCAGACCACTACAGACTATCAAATGAGTATAAGAAGTTAAACCAGATATCTGACCTATATCATTACTTGCTGTCTTGGAGAAGGTTTTTTTTGCTCATATTTAAAAAAATGTTTTGGGGTCTGTCCCTGGGGTAGGAAATTATTTACTTCTTTACCAGCTTCCTCCCAGACTGGATGGATGCAGCGGCCCCTGCGCCTGAGCTAAGAGAGAGCTCTGGGAGAGAGTTCCCCACCCCCTCCCTGGAAGTGCCTCAGAGGTGATTAGCACTACTGTGCTTCCAGGGCATAGAATAGTGAAGACAGCACGAAGCCCAGTCTATGTGTCCGGGTGGGGAGTGGATGTCTGCAGCAGGTGACGTGAGAGGCCCCTGTGCTCAAACTGGAAGTGTCTGCCAGAAACCGTGGTCCCTAGTTCAAAGGTTCCGCTTCTCTGGGACTTCCTGGAGCTGAGTTCCACTCCCTCCAGCTAAGCTAGGCAGTGTGTGTTGCCTTGGGCCGCATCCACCCACTTGTCAATCTCTTAACTATTCTCAGGTGGTAGCTGAGGCCACACCCCCTGGTGCCGAGTCTGCTGAGTCACCCCCAGGATCCGGGGAAAATCTAATTTGAGTTTTAAAATATTTTGGCTTTCTCTTCTGAACTGCTAAATAATTAGCAGAGAAGAGCTAACAGCCTGTGCCAGATTCCTTTACCTCAGTGGCTTCTCTGATCCCAGAGCCCTTCCCAGCGCAATGGGCGCAGTGTGCCCCTACCCCACCGTCTGTGCTGGTCTTTCTTATTCCTCCCCTGAGAACTGACCTTTCCTGTTGAAACTCCAGATTCTCTTCAGCTGGTAAGTCGTGCTTCCAGTCCTTGTGGTATCTATCAGTCCTGAGCTAATTCTGAGACTTAATTTATCTAATTGGTTGTGAGGGAGTGAGGACGTTCACTGAGTCGTGTGTTTCTTCTCCGCCATCTTGGCTCCGCCCCCCCCCTGTCTTGGAGAAGGTAAGGGGAAGGTAACGTACTTTATAAAGTACGTTGGATATATAGTTAAACTCAGATCAAGCATCTGGTTTTCACTTCTTTTTAAAGAGCAATAGAGGAGAATGGAGAATGTTCCTTCCTCTCCCTTGATCTAGTCAAGTAGTCAAAGTTCTCATGGCTAATCTCTTAATTTCTTATAGTTACACTGGATTTGTCATTATCTTTTATTATCTAAGAGACAATACTTTAGTTGTCCTTTAAATATTATTGATGATATGTGCTATCTAAATATCATCCTTACTGGTTAATAGCATTTTTATATTAGACTTTGAGTCACAGAATCTTATAGTCTTAGAGACTAGAGGTGTCAGAGCTACTCTGTTTCTCACATGATAGCTCTTCAAATATTTAACAAGTCATTTTTATCCCCTTAGTCTTCTCTTCATTGTATTTAAATAGCCCTGGTTTCTTTCTTTACATGATCATGTATCTGTTTTTTTGTTTTTTTGTTTTTTTTTTAATTAGTCACCTTGTTTATAAATAGTCCTCTTTAAGAGTTCCCAGAAGCCAGAAATCATGTATACAGTTCTTCATGTAGGAAAGAGGCAAACTTAAATATTTTTTTACAAAATAATTCAATTTAACATCTATCCATTTGAAAAGAACATAAAATAATTTCAGCTTTATAACTCAGGAAATTCAACAGAGCAAAAGAACCTGGTGATTGCATCAACAGCAATAGCATGTCCTTTCTGACATGCTGAAATGGCATATTCACAGACTATTCAAGGAATAATAAAATTAACACCTATTGCCAGTTAGTATAAGACTGTCTGAAAACTTGCTGTCTTTGGAAAGAATTGGTTTATCATTTGGGAAAGGAACTGAACTAAGTAAATTCTTGGAACAATGTGATAATAGATAGAAAACTGGCTTAGAAGTTAAAAAGACCCAGATTCAGGGTGGAGCCAAGATGGCGGAGAAGATACACATGATTTTGTGAGTTCCCTTCTTCCCTCATTACCAATTAGTTAAATCAGCCTCAAAAATAACGCTGGACTGATAGAAACTACAAGGACTGAAAGCACGACTTACCAGATGAAGAGAAACTGGAGTTTCAACAGAAAAGGTCAGTTCCCAGGGGAGGAAAAAAGAGGCCAGCACAGACGGTTGAGTGGTGGTGGCACACTGCGCCGATCTCACTGGGGAGGGCTCTGGGATCAGAGAAGCCACTGAGATAGAAGAATCTGGCACAGGCTGTTAGCTCTTCTCTGCTTATAAAACAGCAGTTCAGAAGAGAAGTCAAGCCACTTTAAAATATAAAGCCAGATACTAAAACCACCCCAATCTGGAAGTGACTCAACAGATCTCGGTGCAGTGGGTGTGGCTGACAGGCTGTCCAGGCTTTCACTGGGGGTAGTTAAGAGATCAAAAAGCGGGCTGACACAGCCCAAGGTAACATATACTGCCTTGCTCGGCTGGAGGCTGTGGAACTCAGCACCGGAAGTCCCAGAGAAGCGGAACCTTTGAATTAGGGACCGCGGTTTCAGGGCAGACACTTCCAGTTTAGGTGCAGGGGCTTTTCACATCAGCTGCTGACATCCACGCCCCACCACGACGCAGTGGCTGGGCTTTGTGTCGCCTTTACTGTTCAATCTTAAACCTCAGGGAAGTCGCTAGGACACACAGCGTCCTCAAAGCACTGCTGTGCTAATCACTTCTGAGGCACTTCCAGGGAGGGGGTGGGGAACTCTCTCCCAGAGTTCTCTCATAGCTCAGGTGCAGGAGCCACTGCATCCATCCAGGCTGGGAGGAAGCTGGTAAAGAAATAAATAAATAATTTCCTACCCCAGGGACAGACCCCAAAAGATTTTTTAAATATGAGTAAAAAGCCAAGAAAAACGATCGATTCTTTCTACACAGAGAAAGAGCAGGTATCCAACCCCGAGGAAGTTAACAGCAGAGAGTCAGCAAATAACAGCCTAAAGGGGAACGATTCCTGCCCCCCATCACATAACTCTCTCCTAGAAGAGATTATTAAAAAATTAAGAGAGTTTGAAGAAAAATGGGGAAAGGAAAGAGAAGCTATGATAGAGAATAACAATGTTCTGAAATTGGAGTTGGAAAAAATAACGAATTCACAGGAGATTCAGGGAAACAAAATTTGTGAATTAGAAAAGGTTAAAAAATCACAGGAAAGTAGGATTTCTGAATTGGAAAAGATAAAAAAGTCTCAAGAAAATAGGATTTCTGAATTGGAAAAAGAAAATAATTTTCTAAAAAAAATTAGGGAAATGGGAAAAAATTCAATAGAGCAAAATAATTCATTTAAAAACGAAATTGGGCATATACAAAAAGAACTAAAAACTGTGATTGAAGAAAATAACTCCTTAAAATTCAGGAGGGAACAAATAGAAATGAATGATTCATTGAGAACCCAAGAATCAGTCAAACAAAACAAAACAAAAAAAAAAAAAAATGAAAAGCTGGAGAATAACGACAAATACTTACTGGGAAAATCTATAGACCTGGAAAATAGATCTAGGAGAGATAATCTGCAGATCATTGGACTTCCCGAAAACTATGACCAAAAAAAGAGCCTAGATTCTATTTTACAGGAAATCATCAAAGAGAATTGTCCAAAGATAATAGAAACAGAAGGGAAAATAGACATCGAAAGAATTCATCGAACTCCTTCTGAAATAGATCCTAAAAAAAGAACACCACGGAATATTGTGGCTAAGCTGCAGAATTACCACACAAAGGAAAAAATCTTGCAAGCAGCTAGAAAAAAACAATTTAAATACCAAGGTGCCACAATAAGGGTCACTCAAGATCTGGCTGCCTCCACATTAAAAGATAGAAGGGCCTGGAACCTGATATTCCGAAAGGCAAAAGATCAAGGATTGCAAGCAAGAATAAACTACCCAGCTAAGTTTAGCATCTTTTTTCAATGGAAGAAGATGGTCATTCAATGAAATAGAAGAATTCCATATGTTTCTAAGAAAAAAACCAGACTTAAACAAAAATTTTGATCTACATCCACAAGACTGAAGAGAAACAGAAAAAGGTACCCAGAACCCTTGAGAACTGTAACTCTGTTGTGGATATATAGAAAGTACACATGGATAATTTGATTTTACTGACATTAAAAAAGGGGGTGTAGTAAAGGGAAGGGGGTAGTATCAGAAAAAGGGAAAGGAATGATAAAAAGAGGGAAACTACATCCCAGGAAGAGGCATAGAAAATACACTATATCTGAGGGAATTTAGAGAGGGGGAGAAACATTGTGTGAATCTTACTCTCATCAGAAGAGGCTCAAAGATTAAATAATTGACATATTTGTTTTTCAGAGAATTTTTTCTCAACTCATTAAAAGGGGGGAGAGGAAAAGGGAAAAGGAAAAGGAGAATAAGGGAAGGGACTTGGAGGGAGGGGGGAGGGATACTAAAAAAAGGGAGGGCTGTGCATCACAAGTGGGGTCTATAACTTAAATATCAAGGAAAGGGTTCAGGGGGGTCAAGGGAAAAAGCATAATCTGGGGATAATATGATGGCAGGAAATACAGAATTAGTAATTTTAACTGTAAATGTGAATGGGATGAATGATCCCATCAAACGGAGATGGACAGCAGACTGGATCAAAAATCAGAACCCTACAATATGTTGTTTACAGGAAACACACTTAAATCAGGGAGATACATACAGAGTAAAGGTAAAAGGTTGGAGCAGAATCTATTATGCTTCAGGTAAAGCCAAAAAAGCAGGGGTAGCTATCCTTATCTCAGATCAAGCAAAAGGAGAAGTTGATCTAATTAAAAGAGATGAGGAAGGAAACTATATCCTGTTGAAAGGTAGCATAAATAATGAAGCCATATCAATATTAAACATATATGCACCAAGTGGTATAGCATCTAACTTTCTAAAGGAAAAGTTAAGAGAATTGCAAGAAGAAATAGACAGTAAAACTATAATAGTAGGAGATCTCAACTTTGCACTCTCAGATTTAGACAAATCAAACCACAAAACAAATAAGAAAGATATTAAAAAAGTAAATAGAACATTAGAAAAACTAGGTATGATAGACCTTTGGAGAAAACTGAATGGCAATAGAAAGAAATATACTTTCTTCTCAGCAGTTCATGGACCCTATACAAAAATTGACCATATATTAGGACATAAAGATCTCAAAATTAAATGTAGGAAGGCAGAAATAATAAATGCCTTCTTCTCAGATCACAATGCAATAAAAGCTACCTTCAGTAAGAAGTTAGGGGTAAATAGACCAAAAAGTAATTGGAAACTGAATAATCTCATCTTAAAGAATGACTGGGTGAAACAGCAAATTATAGAAATAATTTATAATTTCACCCAAGATAATGACAATGATGAGACATCATACCAAAATCTGTGGGATACAGCTAAAGCGGTAATAAGGGGAAATTTTATATCTTTAGAGCTTATTTGAAGAAAATAGAGAAAGAGAAGATTAAAGAATTGGGCCTGTAACTTAAAAAGCTAGAAAAAGACCAAATTAAAAACCCCCAACCAAAAATTAAACTTGAAATACAAAAATTAAAAGGAGAAATCAATAACATTGAAAGTAAAAAAACTATTGAATTAATAAACAAAACCAAGAGTTGGTTTTATGAAAAAGCCAATAAAATAGATAAACCTTTGGTAAATCTGATCAGAAAAAAGAAAGAGGAAAATCAAATTGTTAGTCTTACAAATGAAAAGGGAGATCTTTCCATCAATGAAGAGGAAATTAGAGAAATAATAAGGAGTTACTTTGCCCAACTTTATGCCAATAAATTTGATAACTTAAGTGAAATGGATGACTTCCTCCAAAAATATAGGCTTTCTAGATTAACAGAGGAGGAACTAAATTGCTTAAATAGTCCCATTTCAGAAAAAGAAATAGAACAAGCTATTAATCAACTCCCCAGGAAAAAATCCCCTGGACCAGATGGATTTACATGTGAATTCTACCAAACATTTAAAGAACAATTAGCCCCAATGCTATATAAACTAATTGAAAAAATAGGGGACGAAGGAGTCCTACCAAACTCCTTTTATGACACAGACATGGTACTGATACCTAAACCAGGCAGAGCGAAAACTGAGAAAGAAAATTATAGACCAATTTCCTTAATGAATATTGATGCTAAAATCTTAAATAAGATATAGAAAATCATCCCCAGGATAATACACTATGATCAAGTAGGATTTATACCAGGAATACAGGGCTGGTTTAATATTAGGAAAACTATTAGTATAATTGACCATATTAATAATCAAATTAATAAGAACCATATGATCATCTCAATAGATGCAGAAAAAGCATTTGACAAAATCCAACATCCATTCTTACTAAAAACTCTTGAGAGTATAGGAATAAATGAACTATTCCTTAGAATAATCAGGAGCATATATTTATGACTGTCAGTAAGCATAATATGCAATAGAAATAAACTGCAACCTTTCCCAGTAAGATCAGGAGTGAAACAAGGTTGCCCACTATCATCATTATTATTCAATATAGTACTAGAAACGCTAGCCTTAGCAATAAGAGCCGAGAAAGAGATTCAAGGAATTAGAGTAGGAAATGAGGAAATCAAACTATCACTCTTTGCAGATGACATGATGGTATACTTAGAGAACCCCAAAGACTCTGCTAAAAAGCTATTAGAAATAATTCAGAATTTTAGCAAAGTGGCAGGATACAAAATAAATCCACATAAATCCTCAGCATTTTTATATATCACTAACAAAATGCAACAGCAAGAGATACAAAGAGAAATTCCATTCCAAACAAATGTTGAGAGTATAAAGTATTTGGGAATCCATCTACCAAAGAAAAGTCAGGAATTATATGAGAAAAATTATAAAACACTTGCCACAAAAATAAAGTCAGATTTAAATAATTGGAAAGACAGTCAGTGCTCTTGGATAGGCCGAGCAAATATAATAAAGATGACAATACTCCCCAAACTATTCTATTTATTTAGTGCTATATCAATCAGACTCCCAAGAAACTATTTTAATGACTTAGAAAAAATAACAAAATTCATATGGAAGAATAAAAGGTCGAGAATTGCAAGGGAACTAATGAAAAAAAAGTCAGAGGAAGGTGATCTAAGTGTACCTGATTCAAATCTATATTATATAGCAGCAGTCACCAAAACCATTTGGTATTGGCTAAGAAATAGACTGGTAGATCAGTGGAACAGATTAGATACAAAGGACAAAAAAGGGTACATCTATAGCAATCTAATCTTTGACAAACCCAAAGATACCAACATTAGCGATAAAAATTCATTATTTGGAAAAAACTGTGGGGAAAACTGGAAATTAGTATGGCAGAAATTAGATATGGATCCACACTTCACACCATATACCAAGATAAGATCAAAATGGGTCCATGACTTAGGCATAAAGAATGAGATAATAAATAGATTAGAGGAACAGAGGATAGTCTACCTCTCAGACCTGTGGAGGAGGAAGGAATTTATGACCAGAGGAGAACTAGAGATCATTATTGATCACAAAATAGAAGATTTTGATTACATCAAACTAAAAAGTTTCTGTACAAACAATACTAATGCAAACAAGATTAGAAGGGAAGTAACAAATTGGGAAAATATTTTAAAGTTAAAGGTTCTGACAAAGGTCTCATTTCCAAAATATATAGAGAACTGACCCTGATTTATAAGAAATCAAACCATTCTCCAATTGATAAATGGTCAAGGATATGAACAGACAATTCTCAGATGATGAAATTGAAACTATATCCACTCATATGAAAGAGTGTTCCAAATCACTACTGATTAGAGAAATGCAAATTAAGACAACTCTGAGATACTACTACACACCTGTCAGATTGGCTAAGATGACAGGAACAAATAATGATGAATGTTGGAGGGGATGTTGGAAAACTGGGACACTGATACATTATTGGTGGAGTTGTGAAAGAATCCAGCCATTCTGGGCAGCAATTTGGAACTATGCCCAAAAAGTTATCAAACTGTGCATACCCTTTGACCCAGCATTGCTGTTATTGGGATTATATCCCAAAGAAATA
This sequence comes from Sminthopsis crassicaudata, assembly GCF_048593235.1. Classification (NCBI taxonomy): domain Eukaryota; kingdom Metazoa; phylum Chordata; class Mammalia; order Dasyuromorphia; family Dasyuridae; genus Sminthopsis; species Sminthopsis crassicaudata. The sequence goes on along the minus strand of NC_133617.1, from coordinate 341,872,801 downwards.
CTAAAGAGCGGAAAGGGACCTGTATGTGCCAAAATGTTTGTGGCAGCTCTTTTTGTTGTAGCTAGAAACTGGAAGATGAATGGATGTCCATCAATTGGAGAATGGTTTGGTAAATTATGGTATATGAAGGTTATGGAATATTATTGCTCTGTAATAATAGGAGCAGGAGGAATACAGAGAGGCTTGGAGAGACTTGCATCATCTGATGCTGGGTGAAATGAATAGAACCTCAAGATCGCTATACACTTCAATGCTGTATGAAGATGTATTCTGATGGAAGTGGATATCTTCCACATAATGAAGATCCAACTCACTTCCAGTTGGTCAATGATGGACAGAAATAACTACACCCAGAGAAGGAACACTGGGAAGTGAATGTAAATTGTTAACACTACTGTCTATCTACCTAGGTTACTTATATCTTCGGAATCTAATACTTAATGTGCAACAAGAAAATGATATTTACACACATATATTGTATCTAGGTTATATTGTAACACATGTAAAATGTATGGGATTGCCTGTATGGGGGGAGGGACTGGAGGGAGGGGGGTATAATTTGGAAAAATGAATACAAGGGATAATATTATTTTTAAAAATTACTCATGCATATATACTGTGGAAAAAAATTTCTAAATAAAAAAAAAAAAGACCTAGATTCAAGTCCTATTGCTGATATTACTAATTGTATGACCCAGTCAAGGGTCAAGAATTTAAACTCTAAAGCCCCATGCCAATCTGAGACTTCCTTGCAAAATAATTGCTTGTTTGCTCTAGTTAAGAGGTCTCTGATGTGTCAAAAACAGGGCTAGTAATAATGCCAGAATCAGAATAAAATGTATCTGGGGAAACAGTTAACAGAATACATAAAAATACAATAAAACATAGATCACATTGCATTGTAAAACTAACTTAATTAGTTATAATATATATAATATATTATATTATAATCCTATATAACTAACTGAATGACTCAGTTTGGAGCCCACAATGCTAAGTTTGTGGGCATTGGTACGGGAGGTCCTGGGGCAGTTCCTGCAGGATCATGTGATTGCAATATAGAGTCTCCCAGTTCCCAGAACAATAATACTCATCAGGAAGAGAAGCAGCAGGAACAGGAGCAGTGTGGTAGTGTAAGCAGCAGTCCAGAGCCCAGGTAGAGGCAGAGGAAGACCCAGGACTCCTGGCAGCCCTGAGCACCTTGCAGTGGCCAGAGCTCTGAGCAGAAGAGGGGACAGAACCATAGCTTCTGCCTACTCATCTAGGTCATTCCTCTCCCCACCCCAGGAAGCTTGGACAGCATGGAAAGGAGGAAGAGTATAAAGGTCTGGGTTCCTCTTAAAAGATGAGTTGGTTCAAGAAGAGAGGAACCTAACTGGGCTGGGCTAACCTGTTTCTCCAAAGTTGGAAGCCTCACTTGTCCCTTTTTGGAATTGGATGGAGAGGGATGATTAAACCGCAGATTGGAGATGTACTCCTTTGGGAAAAATTCATTCTGTACTCATTTTTTGCCAGTTGTTCTTCTGGAACATATTTACCGAATATTGAGGTATTACTACAATGTTATACTAAGGAAAATTCACCAAAGGAGCAAAGCAAACAAAAATTATCTCTTTTTATCAAGTTTTGTCAAATATCCTTCTCTCCACTCACAAATCTCATTACCATTTATTTAGAATCAATTCTGAACCTATAGGTAAAGAATAGATAAAGAACTTATAGGTTCTTCCCTCTCCAATTCAGGTTCTACACAAAACAGCCTTTCTTTTTTTCATTAATAGTTTTTATTTACCAGATATATGCACGGATAATTTTACAACATTGACAATTGCCAAACCCCTTGTTCCAATTTTTCCCCTCCCCCCAGATGGTAAGTTGACCAATACATGTCAAATATGCTAGACTATAAATACAATATATGTATACATGACCAAACAGTTGTTTTGCTGTACAAAAAGAATCAGACTTTGAAATAGTGAATTAGCCTGTGAAGGAAATCCAAAATGCAGGCAGACAAAATTAGAGGACTGGAAATTCTATTTAGTGATTCATAATCATCTCCTAGAGTTCTTTTGCTGGGTGTAGCTGGTTCAGTTCATTACTGCTCTACTGGAACTGATTTGGTTCATCTCATTGTTGAAAATGGCCACATCCATCAGAATTGATCATCATATAGTATTGTTGTTGAAGTATACAACGATCTCCAGGTCCTGCTCATCTCACTCAGCAAAAGTTCATGTAAGTCTCTCCAGACCTTTCTGAAATCATCCTGTTGGTCATTTCTTACAGAAAAATAATATTCCATAACATTCATATACCACAGTTTATTCAGCCAATCTCCAATTGATGGGCATCCACGTAGTTTGCAGTTTCTGGCCACCACAAAAAGGGCTGCCACAAATATTCTTGCACATACAGGTCCCTTTCCCTTCTTTAAGATCTCATTGGGATACAAACCCAGTAGGAACACTGCTGGGTCAAAGGGTATGCACAGCTTGATAACTTTTTGAGCGTAATTCCAAATTGCTCTCCAGAATGGCTGGATGTATTTACAGTTCTACCAACAATGTATCAGCTTTTCTAAGGCATATTTCTAACATAATCATTCCCCTACTGAAAACCACCAAGTGACTCCTCATTATCTCTATAAAAGGCAAGCTCTCAATAAACCTCTTTAAATATCATTTCTTTTAATTTTTTTTTTAATTTATGGAATAAAGCAAGCTTTTCTGTAATATTCTTTTCTCTAAATTGTAATTGTTCTCTGTGAGCAGATTCCTTGGGGAGCTTCTGGATGCAGCCAGATTTCAGTTCAGTTCAATAATCTCAAATGTAGTCAGGCGTTAAAGTCCAAATCCTTTATTTTCTCCTTCCAATTCTTGTCACCTTCCTTGGGCCCAGTTAGCTTTAACAGAGGCCTCTCTCTCTCCTTGGTTCATGAGAGCTCTTGTCTGAATGTCTCCAGCCAGTATAAAGGTGGAAGTTGGAATGAATCTTGACTCCACCTCTGAGAGTGGGATTGTGGGTTTCTGTGGGCTTGTGAATCTCCCGGAAATCAATCCTAGTTGTGAATCTCCCAAAGTTCCCTTGAAGTCTTCCCAAAATTCTCCTGAAGTTCTCCTTGGCCCTGAGAGCCTCTTGCTCATATGCTGCCCACTGAGCACACACCAATCATTTCATCACTAGGAAATCATTATTTGTTATAGGATTAAATCAATGCTAAATTAGATTTAACCATTGTCTCCTCGATTCCACTCAGTACCTTGTTTCAAGTTTTGGCCCATAACATCTCCTTGTAGGATCAGGTCAATCATACTGAACCATGCTAAATTAGATAATTATTGTCTTCTATTCATTCCAGTGACTTAGCACCTTGTAAGAATCCTAACACTTTTCCACAACATTACAATTTTTTAAAAAATGATTGCACATGGAACTAAATCTACTATATATAATTTGCTATTCTTTTCAAATATACAATAAATTATAATGTAATTTTTTTTTTCTTTTCCTCCCCTGATGGATTTCTTCTCCAGCCAGCCTCTTCTTCTTCTTCCTGAATCCTGGCTCTGAATCTCCTCCAGCTCTTGTCCTTCCCCAATCCAGAGTGCCTGTCCAGGCCCAATGTTGTCTTCTTTTATCCTCCCAGAGAATGGGCCCATGAGTACTCAGGAGCCTGTGGGAAATACTTCAACCAATGAACTTGCTCCTCTTAAAGGTACAAACTTCTTTAAACATGTAAACTCCCCCTCAGAAGTCTAAAGGTATAAACTCACCTTAAAGGTCTGAACCAAAGGTGTGAATTCTGAGCTAGAGAATTGTTAGACAACCTGAGTTATCACCTTGTAATCCTAACACTCCCCCCAAATCTAGAGATGGCCACCATAAATTATAAATAGGTATACATATATGTGTGTATACATTTAGTTTATACATACACATATGCACATTTCTATATATTTTCTTTCTTTGGATGCATATAGCATCTTTCTTCATATGTTTTTTTCATATATAATGTGGGTATTTATAATAGTCAAAATAATTTATTCATTCAAAGTCATTCTTAAAACAATGTTGTTACCGTATATAACGTTCTCTTGGTTCTACTCATTTTGCTCTTCAATATTTTGTGAAAGTCTTTACATGTTTTTCCAAGATCATTGAGCTTATCATTTCTTATAGCATAATAGTATTCCATCACAATCATATAACATAGCTTGTTTAGCCATTCCTCTATTAATATGCATCTTTGCAATTCCCAGTTCTTTGCCACTACAAAGAGAGCTGCTATATACATTTTAGAACATATAGGTGTTTTTTTTTTCCTTTTTCCCTAATCATCTTTGGAAACCTTCTTTATATGGAATTATAATAACCTGCCAGTGTATCATTATTTGAAAGATATCATCAAAAGGTGCTTCTCCAACTAAACATCTTCCCATCCAGACTACCATAGTATCTAAAATTTTACCATTAAAGCAACTAGTTCCAGTAAGTTAATTAAAGCCCAGGAGCTGGCTGTTAAAATATAAATTCCCCTGTTTAAAAAAAAAAAAAAAGCCCTTTAAGCTTTTTTTGGCTGTAGTTAATACTCATGCCATCAGATGAACCTCTCAGAAATTTGTAAAGATGGTTCTCTGTAGATGAGGTGAGTTTTAATGAGAGAAAGGAAAAATTCACATATAAAGGGAAGGATAAGTACAAGTGTATCACCAGAGTTGGAAAGGAACATAAGGGGAGATGGATATCCTGGCCTTTTGGAATCAAAGGAGGAGATGCTGTTGAAAGGCAGAAAAGGAACTCTATAAAAAAGGACATAGGAGTTATTTACCTGCCATTTCACCTTGGGCCAGCCCTATCTATGCATCCCCAATTTATCTTGAATGCTTTGTAAGTTGGAATAGACGGAAAAAGCATGGCATAGTGATATAGCTTTGGACATGGGATCATAGAGATCTGAGTTAAAATCCTGCCTTAATCTTATTAGCTATGTGGCCCTGGGCAAATCATCTACTTGCTCTGTAATTCAGTAACTTCACTTATAAAATGAGAAATTGAATTCCTTTAAACTAGTTCCTTTGATCAGGGACTATTTGTGCATTTTTCTTATTTCCCCAATATTTAACACAGGACCCGACACATAATAAGTGTTTGTAAATACATACATATATGCCTAACTGTATATAAATGTACATATGATTATTCAATATATAATATAAAATTATTCAATATACAATTTATAATTATCAATTATTATTCTATTTATATGTAAACTATATTTCAATATAATTCATTTTCTTTCTTATCCTTTGCGTTTTATACATTGAAAAACAATATTCTGAGAAGAGATCCATAGGCTTTGCTATGTTACCAGATGGGCCTATGATACACACAAAATGTCCAAAACTCAGAGTAAATGATCCCAGAAGTCTCTTTCAGTTCTAAACCTTTTATCCTATGGGAAGGTAGATGGTTATAAGTGGAATGTAGAGGAACTCCTAGTTTCAGAAGCATGTATATGCTTTCATAATGCTACAACATGGCATTCCCAGAATAAATAATTTCATTGCAACTGATACATCCACAGAAATCTTTTACTTTCTTTACAACTCTTTTGTTACTTTAGAATAATCCCAGACTCTAAGGCAATGTGCTTAGCTGCTCTGCTCCCCAAGTGCTGAGCCCTCTAAAATACAAAAAAGTTCCTAAAGTATAATGTTAAGGTTACAGGATGAGCCTCTGGAAGAAGGGGGAAGGTCAACCAACCCCGCAGGGAGAGACAGTGGGAGTTGTTGGCTGTGGGATGTATTTTCTAAGTATTGGACTGTTTGGATCTTTCACTTGATAAACTAATTTTTCCCTTATTCCTTAGTCCCTAATAAATCTCCCTTTCCCCAGCACTTTGCTCTAAAAGTCATAAAATTTCTGTCTGGTTTATTTGTATGTAATGAAAGTATCTATATAGCCTTTCCATGTGATTTAAAAAATATAAAACTGCCTACTCACTTTGAAGGCATTCTAATTGCTCATACACTCCCACCCCCACCACCCTTATTTTCATCGTGCTGAATGAAGTTCGAAAAAAAGGATAACCTTGTAGTATACATAAGTGATCAGTGATTTAATTATGGTAAGGAACTTCCAATAGGGAATTCCTTCCATCATTGGAGATTGTAACCTCTCTCTGACATATTGGACCATTGCATCATAAATTTGGAGCTAAAGAGGATGTTAGAGGTTATAGAATCCAAACCCTATATTTTACAGGAAACTTAAGTCATTTACCTAAAGTAAAAAAGGTAATATTTTCAGAAGAATCACTTGAACCTGTTCATATATCTGGTGTGCTGCTTATTACTTGTGTGACCTTGGTAAATCACTATATCTTAATTCAGTTCCTCAACCATAAAGTCAGGATATTGGACCAGATGACAGCTAAGAATACCTTCCTGTTCTAAATCTATGAGCTTACTCCTCTCCTAGATTGCTAAAACTGACTTCCCACTTGCAAACAGTCAAATTCAGAATATTCTAAAAGAAAGTTCCATTTAAAAAATAAAATAAAACAGAAACTCATGATTGATTAGTCATTAATTCCAAGAAACTATTTAAATTCCTTATTATGGACCCAGACAATAAATAGTTCGATTTAAGAAACATTTATTAAGCTCTTATTTTTGCTAGGGGAAAGGAAAGGAAATCAAAGAAAAAGGAAGCAGTCTCTCTTTGGAAGAATGCACAGAGCTACCTTATTCACCAGGACAATCAACCTTCTACACCTTTTCAAAGAAAATATGAATTAATAATTTTAATAACATTGAAATTAATTATTCCCCTTGATTATTAATAATACAGTGAAATCCCCATAGACTGGCACTAAATTGTTAAAGAATCCTTAGTGTTATCAAAACATAGTTGCTGCATTATAACATTAAGGGAGAGATAAAGAGGCAGAGAGACAGAGAGTAAGAGAGACACAGACAGAGACATGTCGACAGAGAGAAATGATATCTAATCTGATGAATTTAATTTTAGAAATTCAGGATACTGTTTTGGTCGTGTAATTATAGATTTAAACCCAATTTCTTATGCTTTCTTTTCAAATCTACCTATAGTGTACTATGCAGCCATCATGGTAGAAGTCAGAATAGTGGAGTAATAGCTTAAATCTCTTATTGAATGCCTCTTATTCCCTGGGTAACCTTGTAGGTTTTGTTTAGGGCTTTTAGGGTTTAAGTTTTCTCACCTACCAAAATAAGGGGTTTTGACTAGATGACCTTCCCATAGGTGACCAATGCTCTGAATCTAGCATTCTGACTACATGATCACTGATATTCATAGTTTTGAATACTGACCATTGCAAGAGTCATCAAAGAAATAGTGGAATTACTTTTAATGTAGTCTACTTACTAAAGGTTATAGCTCAGTTAACCAAAATAGTCACTTTTTCAGATTCACCAATTCGCTAATTATTCTTAAGGTGTAATCATATTTATTTGTAACATAGGAGAGCTTCTGGCTTTAGTCCTATTCTATGCCAAATACTTATATTTTTTGAAATTATCTCAACAGCCTATATCCTATGTCTTCAACAAGGAAGAACTTGTCTGGATCTAGGTTGGAATGGAAGAAAGGCTGGAATTTCCCTGTAACATGCGATTGAATGATCACACATTCCAATAATGCCTCCCTCCCCCAGTGCCTGACCCTCTCTCAGCTGCCAGGGCTTCCTAGTCCCACTGTGAAATATTCATCTCTTCATCTCTTTTGGCTGCCAAGCCTTCTGCCTCCTCCCAGCTGCCAAACCTTCTGGTATCCACCCTGTTCCAGCTGCCCAAACCTTTCCTATTCCCTTCTCCCATCCCCCTGCCAGCCAATGACATATTCAGAGTTTCCTATTTCTTAGTTGCCTCCCACTCTTAGATTCTTGCTTTCCCAACCCAGGCCCTATCATAATTTTGTGTCTGTATTGTGTGATCTATGGAATAATTAATTTCAAAACTGTTCCATGGTAGATGGAAGAGGATGGGTGAGATGGTGGCAACTCCCATTACACATGCAAAGAATTAGCAGATATATATATAAATATATATATAGATATATATAAAGGATGCTTTTTATGGGGGGTACATGAATACCCCCATATTTGAAAGAATGCATGAATAATTGAATGAATAGTCCACTGGATGCGATATGCATCCAATAATAAAATATAAAGACACTATATTATAACATAGTATCACATATTCAATAAACATACAGGAAATGTTGGGGCTTGTTTTTAATAGTTGTTAACAAAATTTGGCCTCATTTTAATGATTAGAAAACTGAGGTGCAAAGGGATGAAATTATTTTTGGAAATCAATACATAAATTGAGATCTAGAAATGTGTTTTAGAGGAGATCTTTTTTTTTTTTTTTTTTTTTTAAATCCCTAGTGATCTGTAAGTGTCTCTCATCTAGCCAAATTTTCATCTTTAGAAAAAATATTGTAATCTAAAGGAGAAAGTTCATGGGGAGATGAATCAGACTTTGTAAAAGTGGGTTATCAGAAGAGACTAATAATTCAGTGGAGAAAAGTTTGGCAGCAATAAAGATTAAAACTTTGACAGCAAAGAGAGAAAGTTGATTCCATGACTTCATATGCCCTCAGGATAAGGAGCCAAAGAAAGATTGCTTTTAACTATTGGTACATTTTGGCACAATTGAGAAATTAAGTGTGTACAGAAGGGAACATCTGGCTCAGTAAATTATAATAATAATAAGTCACATTCCTACAGTGCTTTAAGATGTACAGAGTGCTCCCCTTGGAACCACCTCATAAGGTATGTAGTGGAGCCAGTACGGGGAGTACTTTATTTTGGAAATAGTTACTTGCCTAGTAGCCACTAGTCTCTGCTAAGGACAACTAGGATTCTTGGGATCCAGCAGATATATTGATTGTCAATATGTTTTAATCTACCCTGGAATCTGTCTGACTTACCCAGAACTACTTTGTTTAGACATAAAGCTTATTTCTATTATTTTTATCTTACTTTTATAAGCAAAGAAAAACTATACCATCACTTTAGTTTCCTGTGTTCTCTATAGAAGACAAATCTATGACTCATTTAGGATACTGGGATTCTTTTGAAGGAATTTTTGATTGATATGATTCTGATATTTGTTCACTGTGGAGCTGGGGTTTTGGGGGGGGAAGAAGTAAATGTATTAGTATTTTATATATACAATAGGAACTTGCTATCTAAAGGAATAGCAAAGAAATCTTTTATAATTTATAGAATCCCAAAATGTAACTAGCCATCCCTTAATTTATTTGTTGTACAAATATGTTTGTTTTTAACAATGATTTTATTTAAAGGAAGACCCAATAGGTGTGCTAAATTACATAAATATGTACATTTCCCCCCTTGCTTTTTTTTTTCTTGATTGTATGTTTTAGTGCCTTTCATACAATAGACATTCATTTAATGTTTATTGAATTAGAGTTAGTACCTGTAAGTCATTATATAACTAAAGGTAAACAGAGTACAGTAAATCACCAAATTATTTGAAAAAAAAAATTTAACCAGTTGGATATTTCTCTCTTGCCACCCCACAAAGAACTTTCTGTATTTGATTGATTAAAAAGTAAAATTGAATGTCTATATGGATTTTAAACTATATTTTAAAATATATGCATTCATAGAAAATAAAAATATACACACATATGTACACATATGAATGTGAAAATTCATACATGTATATATACACATACACGTCAAATTCTAAAGCCATAAATTTTGAGTGTGGAGGAAGAGTGGACTTCTGATTTCATCATGGTTTGAGAAATTTCTTCCACTAATACAGATAGACAAATTCTCTGTAATTTTCAGATTTAGTAAGTTATCTAATACACTGAGGTTTGTGAGTTACTCAGAGTTACATAGCTAATTACATTTTAAGTTACCCATTCCATTAACCATTACCCTTCTAATCATAGAGCTAACCAATGTTAATGCTATTACATTGTACATAATTTAGCTCGGAAAAGAAATTGTCATAACAAACTCCAACTTGCCTATAATTGTCAATTAAGTCACTGACTTACTAAGGTGAAATATTCAGTCCTCAGGCGTCATCTGTGACAGTATTAAAAACCTGAATCAGAAGGCACTATGTAAAAGGTACACTTCCTTTGTATTTTTAAGAGGAAGGTAACTATCAGAAGGTAGAGAGATATGCACTTCCCCCCAAGATTCCCAAACTTCACACCACTAGAGATGGCTTCCAAGGGGTATATTTACAGGGTAGAAAATGTGTGACTAGAGAAGCTAAAAGGCAAAGAATCCAGCTGACAACTACATCTGCAGGCAACTGAATCCCCTCTGGAACTCAAGACCTTGGAATCCACAGCTAACAGGAACCATGCATTTAATTACAAGAATGCTTATCACAAGTTTCCAACACACGGACAGAGCCACATTCCCACAAGGCTACAATGTGAATCATTTTTGCCTGCAAAAGAATTAGAACATTTTGCTGTGACATAAACCTCCCTTTCAGTGGACAGCTCAGCCATGTATCAAAAAAAAAAAAAAAAAAAAAAAGAGAGAGAGAGAGAGAGATGAAATTATCCATGACATGTACTGACGTTTGAACAGGATATGCCTTCTTATTTCTAAAAGAATCAAAACCTGTAACTGAAACACAGAGGAATAGTTATTTTTTTAAGAGTTGAGCTGCTCCTTTTGTCCTATGACAGTTATGTTTAAAGTTGTACCTTTCAGGACTTGCACACATTGGTAAATAAACAGTTGAATATAATTTAGCCATTGGATTCAGTGGGTGGGTGTATTTTTCTCCCAAAGGAAAAAAAAAAAAAAAAAGAATAACTATCCTAAGAAGGTTTTCCTTCTTGGAGGTCTTGGTTGTTATAAGATCCTTTCCATTGCTCTTCCTTCATTCCCTTCCCGTCCCTTAAAAGAAATCATAGTTCCCCAGAGGGATGATTTCTTTGTCTTCCTTGCTGTGTGGTGTGCTGTTTTGTGGGTTAGTTTCTGTCCAATAAAAAGAATGAAGACCTTTATGTGCAAAAGTCAAAATGCAATGGGGATTCATGGATCCCTAGTGTGCTTGTACCCCTCTGTGGAGAGGTATTTTGATGAAGAAATCATGGGAAAGCACTTCTATATTATATAAGAATTGAGAATGTATTGAAGTGCCCTCCTGAGTATTAAGAATTTACCTCTTAAGAAGAAAAACCTTTTGGATATTTGAATTGAAAATGTTCACTGCATTTGGCAAGAGTAAGGAATTTTTCTCCTTTTTAATAAATTGGTACCATTTGGTTTATGGACAATAGATCATGTTTGTCAGATTTAAAATTTATTCAGTTTCATTTGACTTTCTTAAAATTGTTAATCTATGACTTAAATATGCTACATCAAAATAATTGTACTGTACACTTCATGTGGTTTTTAATTAATGAGTATCAAAGTTCTTTCCAAATAGTATTGTGCCTTACAATATCCTTATTAAGCAAGTTGGTATTGTTATCCTTATTTGTTTTGCAAAAAGGTGAAGTGAGGTTCCTAGAATCTCATGAGAAATTATAACATAGTTGAGGTTAGAATTCATAGTAGCTGACTCTACTCTCCAGAGTTCCTTTTACGAGTTGTTTTCCTCTTCATTACTCATATATACTAGATTCAAATTCACAAATATTTATTAAGTATTTACTATCTATGTAGAACTGCTAAGTATTGAGAAGAATACAGAGAAATATTAGGCATGACATCACCATCATCATCACTCAATCCTTGCAAAGTGCTTTACATGTTATCTTTTCTGAGACTTTCAACAATCCTGTGAGTTAAATTAATATAGGTTCCATCACCCCTATTTTACAAATAAGAAAATGAAACTCTCGTAGGTTAAGTGACTTGCCCAGAGTTGTAAGTATCAGTGGGGATTTGAATGCTGGTTTTTTCTAACCTAAGGGCTAGCACTTTACCCACTGTGCCACATTGCCTGTCACAACACAGCCCCATTTCTTCAAGAAATTTATCATCTAATTGGAAAACAATTTATAATGTCTTATATATCACATATATTTTTAAAGATCGGATAATGACATAAGACAAAAAGTAAGGGAAATCTCAAGGGAGTAAATGAATAAGTATAAAATGAGTAGCATACAACTGTAGATTTAGGAGTTGAGATCATAACGGACCAAATGATTTTGAAATACCTCATGGAAGAGATAACACAAAATCTGAATTGGATCTTGAAAGATAAGTAACTTCTGAGTAGGTAAATATGAGTGGAAACTACTTCATATGAGGTAATCAGAAGGAGCAAAGGAGCAAAATGGGAAATTATAAGACATGTTTGGAAGACTGATTAAACAAGTCTGACTAGAATGAAGATTTGGATGATGGAATATTAGAATTGAGAACTACCAAGATTGGATGGAACCAGATTATGACCAGCCTTGAACACTAAATACAGGAGCTTACATTTTAACCTGTAGGCAAAAGGAAATAACAAAGGATGTTAGGAAGAAGCATCATGATAAAAATTATTAAGTATTTTCTACCTAGCAGCTGGGAACTGAAGTATAGGAGAGGAAAGTGATTACAAAAAGGAAGACCAATCAAGAGTCTATTGAAGTGGACTCTAAGTATGAGTTCATGTGCAGGGACTTTGACAAAAGTCCTGGTAGTAAAAATGGGAAGGAAAAGATGCCAGAGACATTGTAAAGTAGAAATGTATAAAATTGGGGGAAAAGAGTTACAGAAGATGGAGTAGTCAAAACAGTGACTAACTGTGTGATGGAAATAAAAGAGACATGGAAAAGTCAGTTTGAAGAACATATTTCCTCTCAAATGAACAAGAAATATATAGAATCATAGTTAATTATGTTTCTACAATAAACATCCATGCAGCCAAAAAGACCTAAGTTCAGATTTGGCATTTGATATACAGTAGCTGCAAACCCCTAGACAAGTTACATATCTTAGTGAGAGAACTTTCTGAAATTATGCATTGCAGAGAAGGTGCACACCTATGTTAATACAGACATTCTTATGCACATGATTTGGGGAATGGCAGAATAAATTATAGTTTTTTAATGTAATGGAATATTATTGTTTTATAAGAAATTATGATCAAGCTGATTTCTGAAAAGCTGAGAAAGACTTGGATAATCTGATGCTGAGTGAAGAGAGCAGAACCAGAAGAAGATTGTAGACAGTAACAGCAAGATTATGTGATGATCTGTAAAGGGCTAGAACTGAGCAATGCTAATTGCCAATTGGACAGTTCCCTATTAACTTGTTTGAAGGTTGACCCTCCCCAGCTGTTCTGTGCTGACTTTATTGGTAGGACAAAGAGGGAAGTAGGAGGAGGAAGAGGAATTGAGTCACAGACGCTGAGTCAGTCTCTCCTGGCGTTTGAGGGAGGAAGGTATGTGTGAGATTGCTAGGCCTAAGCCCCTGATCTTGATCGTAAAACATCAAGAATAAAGACGTTTAGTGATACTGATTCCGGCTGATTTCTGGGAAGACAAAGTTCCAGCAATGATCAACTATGATCTACATAGCTTTTCTCAGGAATACAGTTATCTAAAGCAATTCCAATAGACTTGCAATGGAAAATTCTATTGGAATTCAGAGAGAGAACTAGGAAGACTGAATGTTGGTGGAAGCATACTATTTTCACCTTTTTTTGTTGCTTTTTCTTTCTTAAGGTTTTTCCCTTTTGTTCTGATTTTTCTTTTTTACAACATGACTCATTTGGAAATATGTTTAAAATTATTGTACTTGTATAATCTATATCAAATTGCTATCTTGGTGGGGGAGGTAAGAAAAGAAGGGAACAAAAATTTGGGACTCAAAATCTTATAAAAATGAATTTTGAAAACTATCTTTACATGTATTTGGAAAAATAAAATATCAATGAAAGAAAAAGAAAAGGACAAATGTCCTTATTGGGAATCCCCTCTTCTAATGAATTCACCATTGTCCCCATCTTCTATCTATAAAACAGCAACCTTTTAAACAGATTAAATTCCACCATTACAATGATTAATTTTAATTCTGCTTAGTATCATTTCTGCCAATACTTTATAAGTTTAGTATGGCAAGTGTTCAAGAAATTGTTCACTTATATTAATAGATCATATTCATAATTGTTTTTTATTTATTTTTTTATTATTTCAATGGAATTCCATATCAACTCTACCAGAAAGGGCTACCAAAAAATCCTTGTTTTACATGTGTGGAAACTTAAGCTCAGAGATCAAGTGACTTACTTATGATCATACAGCTAATGTGAAACCCTATAGTGCCAAGACTTCTGCTTTGTTTTTAAAATTAAGATTCTATAGTGTAACAACATCTTTTACCTAAGATTTTTTGTCTCCGCTGGATTGAAAACCTTATTTAGCAATATCCCATGAATAGATGAAAATCAAAATAAAAAGTTTTCTTAATTTAATAATAATAATTTACTTAACAAGTAACTGGATCAACAGAAGAACTTTTTGAACAGCCCAACCAAAAATAGGAGCACCTCATATATTGATGATCAAAATGAAAGTCGAGACTGACTTTTATTAATCAGATCAAAAGAGGAACTTATTAGTTGTTCAATAATGTCTGATTCTTCATGATTCCATTTAGGGTTTTCTTGGCAAAGATACTGGAGTGATTTGTCATTTCCTTCTCCAATTCATTTTACTGGTGAGGAAATTAAGGCAATCAGAGTGACATAGCTAGTTGAGTATCTGAAAAGGAGTCTTCCTGATCCCAGGACTAGCACTCTATCACATTGCACACTACCTAGCTGCTAAAGCTTCGGTGTAGGGAGTTTAATGTTGAACTTTTTGTTCTGTAATTATAAAAAACTTAATTGAAACTATATACTTTTGTTGTTGCTGTGGAATTTTTTTCATCTTTTGTTTCACAATGTCTACAAAATAGTAACTGGAAACTGCTTTGAGATTTAGTAGAAAAAATTCTGCCTTTTAGAGACTATTTCCAAATTGAATTCTTATAAATTAATAAAACATGCCCACCAGCTTTGCCTAAAATGCAAGAGTAGTTTGTTTTGCTTCAACATCTGTAAAAATCAAAGTCAGTATATGAATTCATGTCTTGCTGACAGTAAGACCAACCTTCCTGGATATTTCTTCTGTGAAAAAGGTAAGTAAACAGCCAAAAGTGGAGTGGTGATGCCCTGTTTAAGATCACACAATCCAAACAGCCAACCTATAAGTATACTTAACTGAGGAAGAGATTGGAATAATTTTCTACTCATTATACTTTTGAGAAATTAAATTTTAAAAATTAATTAACTAAAATAGTTAAACATAAGTATAATTAAATATTATTTAAAAAGTAATACACAGAAGGCAGATGATTTAAGTAAAAGATAACAGTGTATAATAAAAATAGTACAGTGCAAAGGAAAAAATACTTATTTAGAATCTAAAAGATTCAGATTCATATCTTTGCCCTGTTACTTTCTATGTGATTTTTGCATAGTTAATGCAATAGTATAGTTTGAAAAAGTAATAGATGACCATGTCCCCCATTTATTCCTTAATGGTGTACTGAGCCTGGAGTCAGAGAGACCTGAGTTAAAATATAGCCTCAGACACTTACTATGTGACTCTGGATAAATTACATAAGCACATAACCTCTGTTTACCTTAGTTTTCCTTAACTGTAAAATGAAGTTAATGATAACACCTACCTTAAAAATTTCTTTTGAGGATTAAATGAGATATTTGTAAAGGGTTTATCACAATGCCTAGCACATAATAAGTGCTACATAAAAACTTGTCCTCTTCCTCCTTCTCTCTTTCCCTCCCTCCCAAACTTGGAGTATTCTTCTACAAATTCATATACAATTAGCAGAAAGCGGGTGCATAACTCGTGGAGAAATGTTTCATACCAATTTGAAAGATATAAACATAGGGAATACATTAAAGACAAGACATATATGTGGAGGGACACAAGTAGATGAAGCTTCTTTCTCTCTAGGATATATAAATGAACTATCTTCTGGATGGACATCTCTAAGTGTACATATTGAGATATAGACATCCCACACTCAACAGATCCAAAACAGAATTCATTATCTTCTGCCTCCCCATAAAAAAACTTTTCCTGCTTTCCCATTTTCCTACTTCTATAAATAACACAATAATCCTTCTAGTCACCTAGAAGTTACTCCCCCAATATCTAATCTGCTGTAATTTCATGACATTTCTCATTTGTAAATGTTCACATTTCACATAACTCTCACTCCTTCAAATAATAGTTCTCTTTCCTAGTTTAAAACTGAAACATTTTATATAACTTAAATCAAATAAATGTCATGAACTTACATAAAAGTAAACTTGTAACAATAAATTAACATGAGTTCCACCTTGAAATACATGATACTGTGTACATACATATACTATAAATGTAACAATACTATATTTCCATGCTAGTTTCATTAGATAGGTTCAGTATCCCTACTCTGTATCTTTACTGACTTTCCCCCTCTTGCTTTCTTCAACTTTTAGTTCAAACATGGCTATCTGAGGAAGTCTTTCTTGCTCCTCCTCCCTAACCTGGCCCCTGATCCCTTAAAAGTCCAAGGTCTCTCATTGCATGGCCAGTCAATTTGATCTATGTCTTGCCATTGGATTTAGATGATTCTGGAGGAGAAAATGACTTTGTGAAGCTCTGCTTCACTTAAATCCAGTTCACTTGCAAGTCATCTCTCTCCTTTCCAAGAACAAAGGACTGATAACATGGCCAAAGAGAAAATGGCCAAGGCTATGCTTGTTAATGCTTTTTTAAAGGCATCCCTAATTTTGGCTACCCAACCAATAGAAAATGCTTCTCTTAATCATGTGCTTCATAAGCCAGAATCAATTATAGAACGAGTTACCAATCAGAGTTACAGAATATCTACATATACTCATCTCCCCAAGAAATTTTTATTACACTCCATCATGATTCTTCCAGAAACAAGCTCACCCAAATCCCTTATACTTGGCAAATTTGCACCAGCAAAATATGCTAATGTATAATGGTCATGCATTAGTTCTCATTACAAAGCCATTTTAAAATATTTTTCTGAGGCATTCATAGGCTTGACCAGATAGCCAAAGGGATCCAAAACACAAAAAAATGTTTAAGGACTCTTCTTTAAACCTTTAATTTTTCTTCTCTTTCTCCTTTTTTTAAAATTTCTTGTCTACTAGAGGAGTTTTTTGTTTTTTGTTTTTTTTTGTTTTTCTGACAGATTGTCAGGTTGCCTTAGAGAACCCAAATCTGCCTAATAAAAATAGGCCTTTAATAGTTATATTTCCTATAACTGCCTGACAAACATACTTAGGCAAATGGTAACTGAATTCTGAAACATTATAATAAAACCAGTGTAGAACACATATATAATATTGATATATTTATATTGTATATGTATGCACACACAGGATCATAGATTTCAAAGTGGAACTTATGATAATTTTTGATATAGTTTTACTATTAAGCAATTTGATGACTTATTTTTTATTTGTTTTAATTCACATAAAATGTTTCCATTTTAAACTAGTTTATTTTCTCTCTATATAAATATATATATATAATATATATATTTATATTTGTCAGTATTCATTATATAGAAGCTAAAGGAGTACAATCATTCCTCTTGTGTCATGTTGGTAAAATTACTTAATCTTTGAGCCTCAGTTTATTCCTCTGTTAAATGAAGAACCTCTTGGTGCAGATACTTCCATCAGCTATTCTGGGGACTGGCAGAATGCCAACTCAAAGTTAAAAAAATGCAGAGAAATCCTTCTCTAGCCAAGGTAAAAGCCAAGGTCTTTTTTCTCATCCTTCCTAAAAGATTCCTTTTCAGTAGGTTGACTATAAGACTCCCTAGCCCCTTGAAATCTCTATTCCAAATCATCTGCTTCCCAAAGGGAAGGAACAAGTCCTTTAGTCAGCCTGAATGTATTTCTGTGAAGTGTCACTCCTTTTATTCCAGTGTCTTTCAATTACTTCTAAACTGATCAAGAATTTTTCATAATTAA
Organism: Sminthopsis crassicaudata; assembly: GCF_048593235.1. NCBI lineage: Eukaryota > Metazoa > Chordata > Mammalia > Dasyuromorphia > Dasyuridae > Sminthopsis > Sminthopsis crassicaudata. Next base: position 341,854,724 of record NC_133617.1, on the reverse strand, counting down.
ACCTAAAGCCTAGGGTAGATAGGCCAATTGACTGTGTCAATAGAGGTGTTCTCAACCAATTGTCAATTATATAAGTGGAATGTGGTGATTTGGTTAATTTAATTAATTGGGTTCTATTCTTATCCAAACAAAAAAACTTTAACAGATCAAATTGAAATAATCATTACTACTTTGAATTGGGCATAATTAATGGCTATAGGTTTTTTTTTTAGAAATCAAAAGAGCAATACATGACCAATTCAAAGTAGAAACAAAAATAGAGAGATTGTCACATTACAAAGTGACTAACTGGAGAATTATCTAAAAGACCCTCTCAGAATCCACTTTGTAATCTTTCCCACACACCTACATATATCAATGTAAGAAATAAGCCATATGGTAAAACTTAAAATTCAACAATGGGAGTATTTCCATCTACATCAGTGAAAAACGCTAGGGGATATTTGGTAAAAGTCTGTGAACTTCACTTTAGTTGATCTATCAGAGGCAAGTTTAATGGACTTGAGAAGATAATGGTTAAAGATAATATATTTGAACATCTGCTTAGGGGATAGTTGGTGAAATCCCTAAATGCAGATTCTTAAAGATGTTCATTTTGGATCATGAGAGAGCCATGATCCTAGAAGAAAGGGTGAATTTGTGGAAAGTAGCATCAAAATGTATTTTTTTTTATTCTTTGAGTCCATCTTGAAGCAATGAATAGATTAAAGATACATTCAGAGAATGTAAGTGAATCAAACTTTTATGACCTATTGAAGAAAATAGTAAAAGATATGAGGAATGTCATTATTTAGAAATACCTCAAAGGAGAGGGGAAAGTAGTACAAGAATTATTCATAGTCTTAGAATATAGTAGGAAAAGGAATGATTTGATGTTGCTGGGAACTTTTGGCTAGTGGTTAATAGAAAGTTTTAAGGATCTGTCAGAGCTAATTAAGTGGTGGGATGAACTTCCAAGGATAGGTGATGAAGCACCATATTTATACAGATATTGAAGGACTTGCTGGATAAGAAGCAAGTGGGAAGAGCCAAACAGATTTTGATGGAGGATAGTTAAACTGGGTCACTGAAATTTGTCAACCAGTTGCTTTGTTTACATGAAGTCTATCAACAAAATTTATCTTACAGATAGTACTGCCCTCCAATGGTCATTTCTATTATTTAGATGTGAACATTGAGTCATACTTTGTGAAAGCATCAGAAAATCAAAAGATTTCTCGAACTCTCTGAAGAGACTAATCAGTGAAATACTATTATAATTTATTAATGTCATATTTCTATATATGCTTTAACTGCAAAGATACTTTCATTAATAAATGTGTTAAATTGAATATTGAATACTCACAGAAAATATAGAACTAGAACACATGATATCTTCCCTGAAGACTTATATGGTTCACTTGGGTAGATATTGCATACATGAAATAACAGCAAATAATACAAGGCAGTGTGTGATGCACGTTCACACCTATTCCCAACAGGAAGGCTTTAGTCAGCCTGAATGTATTTCCTGTGAAGTGTCACTCCTTTCAATTACTTCTAAACTGATCAAGAATTCATAGGATTCACAGGCTTGATTAAGGTCTTGTAAAATGATATTATACAAAAAGTGATTTTTTTTTCACCAAGGGATCAAGTTTGGATAGGCAGAATAAAGAGAAATTACATAAGGCCTAATGGACAGAATGATCATAGTATATTTATGCTATGAAGGTTGACACAGTCAGATTGACTGTGGTATAGACAAATTGAGAGCAGTAGAAAATGGACCTGCAAGATTAGGAATGGAGGTAGATTGCAGAACTTGAAAAAGAGAGAATACTGCTATGGTGAGATACAGAGTGATTGAAAACTTTGGAGGAAAAGGAGAGATATAATAAAATTTCTATATAAAGAATATTAAATTTATTAGTGATTTATTGTGTAAAGGTTTACATGTGGACCGGGAATCCAGAAGGACAGGCAATGTAGATCAAGTACTATGCTAAGAAATGGAAGGCAAAGTAATAGATCCAGGCAGAAGATAGGAGCAATGAAGAAGCAGGATGCCAGGATAAAGAGTTCAAACAAAATGTCAGTCGATATCTATGTAAGAAAGCTGAGTAACATAGACACTGAACACCTATGGGAAAAATGACTTTGATACTAAACAGAACCTTTTTTGAAACACTGACCCAGAGATTGATCCTTCTTAATTCCAGAAATATCCTAAATTGAGTAAACCAGAACAGCACAGCAAAAGTTTAGGGAGCAAAGATATTACTTTGACAATAGTCAATACACAGCTGGGAGTATGAAGTTTGGGTGAAAGAAACAGGTTTATTTGGTTTAAATTGTTATTTTCCAATAATTAGTTCTAATAGCCCCTCTTATGGCAGCCAAAAAGGAAAAACTATCAAACAAATTAATGAAAATTAAAAGTTCAGATTTTTTTTTCTTGGGCTTTAAAACAATTCTAAATGGTATAATCTATGACTAAATGCTATGGGCACATATTTGGGAGAGAAAGTGATTAAAATCAATCCAGTCAGCATCTTCAATAATTTCAATAATTGAATTAAGTTAATTACATAGATGATCTAGCCAATTTTACTAGAGTCAGCTCTGATGGCAAAACAATCTGAAAATGACTCAGTGTGAATAATAGATATTAGTATTTAATTAAGATATAGAAAGGTATATTGGAAACAACATTGATTCTAAAATATAGGGCCTGAGTTCAAATCCTACCTTCAACAGGTATTAGTTGTATTAATAAAATAAGAATAATTATATTCATATAATGTAGAACATAGGATTGTTGTGAAGAAAGTACTTTGAATACTGTGAAGTCCTATGAAAATGACTCATTATGGTTGATAATCCCTGAATTTTACAGTAATGTCAGACCACAATTTTTTTTTTTGTTAGAGTGAACTTGAAATTGGGGAAAAGAAAACAGTCACTAAGATTAAGTCCTGATATACTAAAGGCTTAACTTATATATCACACACACACACACACACACACACACACACATACACACACACACACACAAAAGATTGTTATCTTCAAAGAAAACAGATTTGATATTTAAACCCAAAGGCTTTGTCTTTTCAGTAAGATGATAACAGTAAATAGAGCAGGGGTTTGGAGTCAAAGAAGAATTGATTTCAAATTCATACTCAGTTTTAATAACTGTTTGATAATGGCCCAAGCCACTTCCTTCTACCTCAGCTTTCTAAACTATAAAATAAGGATATTAATAGCTCTGACTTCCCAGGATTGTGGTAAGGATCAATTGAAATAATATTTTTTCATATGATGCAAAAACAAAGTTGTACAGTTGACTAATGCTCCAATTTGTAAATTGAAATTAGTTATGTTTCTATTAATAAAATACACTTCCATAGAATGATCTTTCTTAGTTGAATATCATGCAATAGGAAAAAAAAAAAAAAACCAAAACCAAAAACAAAACCACTAACCTTTATTTAAAAAATATATGAGTTGGACAATATGACCTTGAAAGTCACCTCATTTTTTGGTTCCATGCCCTTGTGGCCTGGGTTCAAATCCCAGTCCTTCTACTTATTGTTTGTGTACATTGGACAGGACACTTAAGAGTTTTCTGGCTGATCTTTTCTTATCTGTAATTTGTATTAGATGATTTCTGAGATTCCATATAACTATAAATGCCATGATTCTTTAAGCACATTTCTTTTCACTCAAAATATCATTTAAATTGTTTATTTAGCACCCATTACAGTCTGCAAGCCAGGATGTGGGGGAGCAGATCAAACATGGACCCAGTTTACAAGATGCTTACAATTTAGTTTTTCAAACATATACACATATAAACATTATGCATATAAAGATAACTAACAAAAGGGAGCAGTTCAAAATATATGCCAATTGAAGGAAGACCCTAAATGTTAATTATTCAGAAAAAGAAAATTGCTCAGAAAAACTTCATAGAGGAGAGAGCACCGAACCTAGGCTATGAAAAATAGGTGGGATTCATATAAGCCATTAAGTTTAGCAAAGAAGGAACGCAACTCACTGACCAATAAAACAAAGGACAGAAGTCTAATTCTCCTTTTGGACAAAAGAAACATCATATTAGCATTAAAGAGAGAGAAAGACAGAGAGCAATTGAGAAAGAGAGAGAGAGAGAGAGAGAGAGAGAGAGAGAGAGAGAGAGAGAGAGAGAGAGAGAGAGAAAGAGAGACAGAGACAGAGAAAGACAGAGAGACAGAGAGACTCAGAAAATCGGAACACACAAAAGGGACCTAGAGTGGTAGATACATACACACAAAATGGTAGAGTCACACAGCATGGAAAACACTACTTTTAAGAAGACCCTAAAGGGACAAGACACATTTTTCTTAAAATAGGCCTGTGATTTCATTGCTTTAGAGAGCTCCTAATAAGGGAACTCTCTCGACCAAAATAAATTTGCAACAAATAGACAAAGCCAGTCTGTAGCAGAAGCAGAATTCAAACCCAGGACTTCATAATTCTAAAGCCAGCTTGCTATCGATGCCATGATAACTTTCACTAGGTCCTCCATAAATGTTTTTTAAATGAAAGAATTGTTGAATGAAAGAATTAATATATAAAGGAATTAAATGTAAGCCACCAACTAATGGCTTCACTTCTTTATTGACTTTAATTTAGTCCTGTTACCCAAGGGCCTAATGGAAATATTAGGACTGAATTTAAACCGGACATCTCCATTTCCCGTTCCTTAGAGGAAAATTTGGTTATATTAACTTCACTGTTAACTTGCAAATTGATAAGCACATTATGTGCTAAAGGACTTGTATAAAGGCACTTACATTCCAAACACCAATGAGCAAAGAGGGCCACCTGGTGGTCATCATCACACATTACAACATGGATCCAGCTGATCACTTCAGTTTAAAATATAAAATTATAAACTGTCATACCTGGCAAGGGCCAGGGACAAACCTTTATATTAAGCCTTTCTTCTACTTTTTGTATCACTTTTACTACTTTCCCCACTATTTCCCTCCTCAAATAAAAATATAATCATTCAGGACAAATTTTTGCTATAAAGGCCCTGTCAGAAAAGGTGTATCTATTACTGCATGAAAACCTCTATCACCTCTCTATAAAAAGAAGGGAGATATCAGTCATCTGGAGTTGTGATTGGTCACTGCATTGATCTGGATTCTTGCATTTTTTGTAGTTGTTTTCTTTCATAATGTGTTCATCGTACAAATAGGTGTGATTTTGTTCACTTTAGTCTAAAAATCAATTCATGCAGTTCTTCCTAGGTTTCTCTAAATCCTGTCTTCTCATCTTTATCATTATTTCTTCAGCTTTCCCCCAACTTATCAAAAGGGTTTTTTAACTCTTTTCTATTTTTTAAAATGAACTCTCTTTTGTATAATCTATAAATTATGCTATTTTTACATGATTTGTCTTTTAATACCAGTCCAGATCATTTTAGAAGCATTTAATTCTTAATGGAAACAGGTTCCACTGACTAGCTTTACACACTATAGCCAGATTGACTTTTCTAACAGAATTATTAGTCAAAATATAGACAAGTATCAGATTTTAACCTTGCAAAAGGCTGTCACCCAGTACTTTTGAATAGTCAAATTCAGTTCCCTTAAAAGAACAGCATCCTCCTGGATTTTACATAAAGTCTCAGAGACTCTCAAATTATTATTAGAGAAAGACTTGAAATCTCAGGATTAAGACCCCAAAGATTTCAGGATCATAAATGTCTACCTATTTTTCTTAAACCAGCTTCACTGAATTTGAGAGGATTGTCAGCCACAGACATTCTGAACTAATTTAAATTTAAATTTATGTATATATATATATATATATATATATAAATATAAAATTATGGCCCACCAAGTTTTTTCTTTGCCACATGCTGTGCTCTTGGATACACAATAGGTCATAAAGAAAAAGATAACTATATTCCTGATTTAGGTCACAAACAATCCTACAGTGTCAGACATCAGAATAATTCCAAAACAAATATTTTAATCTTCATACTTAAGTATAAATTAGTGTGAATATGCAGCTATTCACCTATCTTCAACATCAGAAAGTGCTCATGTAACAGTACTGACTTTGTGTTCTTATGACAATTTTTCTTCATTCAAGAAACTAATACAATACAGTCTCTATTTTTATTTTGACCTCTGATTCTAATAAACCTGATCAGTTTTCATTTATTATTTTTTGAAATATTTTACCAATTTCGGGGATCAAGGAGGATTGGTTCATGTTTTTAGGAAGGACAAGGAAGCACAAAAACTTAATCAAAGAGCCCAGGTCTTTAGAATATGTTCATCTGAGTACACCCAATGGAAGAAACTGGACAACAGTAATAATGATGTATAGAAATATATTCAAGAGCAGCATGTACAAAGTATTCTGTAACTGATTCTGTAAGGAGAAACAGTTTTGACTGGCTTCATAAACAGAACTGAGACTGAATTCAAAAGGTACTTGCCTATCAGAACATTGTTTTTGTTTTTGGATGACTTCTTCCTGCCTGGTGATGCTCAGGTGAGAGAAAAGAAATAATGTTTTCAAGAGGAGAGCCTTAAGATTCTTTGTCTTTTGTTTGTTCTGTCATTTTAAGTTAAAGAAATAGAAATTATAACATTGTGAGTTGTTTTTAAGTTGTGGGAATTGACTATCTTCCATATTTTGCAGCTAGCCCCTCCAGCTTTTGAGGCTCAGGGAAGAAGATATATCCTTCAGTAGAAAGACCTGTAGAAAGTAAAATAAGGGCTCACTCAGAAATGCTGCATTTAGATTAGAACTTGGAGGAATAATTATTGTTTATATATTGTATTAAATCAGTCCACTTTTCTCAGAGATTAAGGTGAAGTAAAAATAAGCCCCTGAGATCTAGAGAGAAAAGGGCCTATATGTTTATACTTCTACCCTTGCTATATCTTTGAAGTATTACCCCTTTTTTTTAAACTGTTTTAACTGTAATTGTTTAACTGAAATGAGAGCTTGAATTGATAAGATGAGGTACATGACAAAAATACCCTTAAGAATACAAATGTAGCATCACTTTTGGAGAGTTAAGCTAGACAATATTTTAATTGTATTTTTTACCTGTTTTCCAAGTCATTTGCTTTTGAAAGGCATTAGCTTTTTTTCCCCTTGCCTTGTGATTTCGATTTTGTTCTAGTATTTCTTATTGTCCAATGTCAAGGATCTATGAATGTCTAGCTGGGGCTTTATCATTGTCTCATTTCATTATTCTCAGTGTGCACAATGATGCAAATTCCAGATCCTTGAAGTATTTCTTGCCTAGAACAGGAAGATTTCTGAGCATTTTGCTCCCCCTGTATTTTCTGTCTGGATCTCTTTGGATTCCTTGATTATTATTTGGCCTTTTGTGATCTTTACTAAAGTCCTTATGTCAGAGTTAAGCTGTTCTACTCTCTTGTACTCCCCAAGTTTTAATCATTGATTTCCAGAAACTGATAAATGTATGCACATTAAAACTGTGAGAATTGAAGAATGAGGTAGAACATGAATTTAAGCAATAATTAATGATGAGACTAATGAAACTGCCAAGTATCAAAAAAGCTATCTGTACTTGTTAATTAACTGATTGTGCATATAATCAATCAAAAGGCTTAACTAGGTAGTCATAATAAGGTGTTGCACCTCTTAACTAAGGGCAGAGAAGTCATATTAAGGAATTACATCTATTAACCAAGAGCAGAGAAATAGGAATTCTGGTGGAATATGATGCCCACACAAGCTGTCAGATTTTTAACAGCATGCCATAGCATCATTCCAGAATGACTGCAACAGGAATAGAAGCAGAAAGACATCTCTGAATTGGCATTTGTAGAATCATATAATGTTAGAGCTAGAAAAGACCTTCTCAAAAGTCATCTTATTCTACATTTACATGAAACTTAGATCTTCTCTGCAACATCTTCTACAAGTGGTCTTCCAGTCCTTAATTAACACCTACAAGTACCAAATTATTTTGATGTTCATTCTTTTATATTATAGTTCCAAAGTCAGGATTGGTAGGACCTCTTTTCTCATTTGTTTTCATTATTTTCCAAAAGATTCTTGAGACTTTTCACTTCAAATTAATTTTAGTATTTTTTGCTATCTCTAAAAAAGATAATCTATCGGTAATTTCATTGAAGTGGTATTGAATATGTAAATTTTTAGCATTGTCATGTTATGACATTGGTTTGGCATATCCATGAGCAATTATTGTTTCTCCAGTTATTTAGGTCTGTATTTTTCTAAACAGTATTTTGTGCTTATATTCACATAATTCCTGTGTATATCTTGGCATTCATACTTCCAAGTATTTAGTACAGTTGTTATTTTAAATGGAAAATATTTTCTATTTCTTACTATTAAATTTTATTGGTAATATACAGAAATGCTGATGGTTTGTGTTTATTAATATTATATCATGCAACTTTGTTAAAATTATTGTTTCAATTACTATTTTAATTGATTCCTTTGAGGTTGTTTAAGTAACCATCATTTTACTGGCTCAAAGTGATCATTTTGTTTCCTCTTTAACCTATGTTTATTACCTCAATTTCTTTTTCTCTTCTTTTTGATATATATTTGCTATATATTTTAATTTCTAACATTATATCAAATAAAAGTGGCAATTATCATCCTTATTTTATCCTTGATATTACTATGAAGGCTTCAGATGAAAAAACTAAGGCTGAATAGATTACTCCCCACAGGTAGGTGAGGCAATAGCGGAACTCAAGTATTTTAGCGCTCTATCCACTGTGACATTCAACTGAAAATAAAAGAAGGAAAAGAAGGAAGAGAATAAAAGAAAAAAATCACTAAATTAAACCCAAAAAGTTAATATATTTATATATTCCCCTCAAAAAAGTGAGAATAGTCTCATCTATTAATGATACCAACACTGGATACATTATTAAGTATAAATATCACTGCCTGCTATAATTAATTAAACAGAACAGGAAGAGAACCACATTGGGAAGGAATGATTAACAATTAAATTCTGGCTTGGTATCAGGGATCATGATGTCCTAAGATGCCCATTCCATGAAACATAGCATTCACCCATCCTTTGCCCCATTTTCTCACCTGTAAAATTAGTGAATAATGCTCTCACTACTCCATTTCAAAGGTAGCTGTGGGGAAAAAAAGCTCACTGTATGAGCTTTTAAGTCCCACATAAATATGGACATTAATGTTGCCAGATGCTCATTAGTATAGGATATCCTTTGAAAAGGAATCTTTATCTGCTTTCTCTGGTTTTATTTATTGTACTGGTCCATCTACTTTGTTAACTGCTAGAACCCATTCCATAGTCCCTTGAGAAATCCTGGAGCTCTATTTTAACTTCTTTTGGTCCTACTCTGTTGCCAGGAAATTGCAATATGTTTTTGTATTTGCCATTCAGCTTAACCTGGAAGGCTGATACAGTTACTGATCTGGTTAAATAGCAGTTGGAAGTCTCAGAAAAGGGAGAAATTAGGTTTCTTCTTTATACAAATAAAATCTCAATGAAACATAGGAAATGTTATGAAAAGCAAACTGGCCTAGGAATTCAGGGACCTGGGTTTGAGTTCCATTTCTGCCATGAACCCACTATGACTTTGGACCATTCATTTCATCTATTTATTTGATTTGATCATAAGATCCATGAAGAAAGAGATCTTAAGTGAAAAATCTCAATATGGTCTTCAATACAATGAATTTAGTTTAATTCAACAAGTATTTAAGTGGTAGCATGTTACAATGGAAAATTCATTGGAATTGGATTGAGAGGGCACAGATTCAAATGTCTCCCCTGCTATATATGACTTGTGTGATTTAATTATGCTATATGACTGCCTTGAACCTTAGCAGCCTCATCCGTAAAATGAGAAAATTAGGGTAGATTATTTCTAAAGTCCTGTTCAGCACTAATACCATGATCTTCCCAGGTTTCAGTTTTGTCATTTGTAACATGAGGAGTTCTCACTGTATTAGAATATAAAACATTAATATTTGTCAGTCTTTACCTTTTCAGAATATCTTCAAATGTACAAAATAAAATCTCTAGAATTACAAAGAAAGTCAATAATGTAAAATATAATTATCAAAAATATATTTTAAATAAGTTTAAAGAGCAATATAATTTGTTTCCTGTTTATTTTTTCTAGCTCTAAATCCTAAGATGTCTACAGGCCTCAATTCCTTCATTTGTAAAATGAGAGAATTGGACTAGATGGTTTGGTCTCTTCAAAATCTAATATTATGTCATTCAAAAGAAATTTATCATTTTTTTTTTAAATCAAGATGTTCTCCATCTTTGACATTCCCTTTATCTATGAGCTAAATAATCCTACCAAAAAGGAAAATGATATTAGCTTGGGATGATTTATTCTTGGGAAACTTATGGTGATCCTAATGATCCTAAATGATGATCAAATGCTGACAAATTATCCACATAATAATTCTTTGTTAGAATTTTGGTGAGGAACAATATCATCATTTCTATCTTAGTTTTTACAGTCTGTGGTTTTCAGAATTCATCTTTCTCCCTTTATACACCAATTATACATATTCAATATTCTGGCACCCCTTGTATCATTCATAATGATTAACTGACATGATAAATTTGTCCCAGTAGGTAAATTAGAAACCTCCCTGCATTTTCTTTTCCTGGCAGGCACCAGAGGATGTTATTTGAAAAAAATTATTTTTTATTATAGTTTTTAATTTACAAAACATATGCATGGGTAATGTTTCAACATTGACCCTTGAAAAACCTTCTGTTTCAACTTTCCCTCTCCTTCCCCCCACTCTTTCCCTTAGATGGCAGGTAGTCTAATACACATTAAATATGTTAAAGTATATGTTAAGTATAATATATGTATACATATTTGTACAGTTATCTTGCTGCACAAGAAAAATCAGATTTAGAAAGAAGGTGAAAATAAACTGAGAAGGAAAACAAAAATGCAACCAGACAATAACAAACAGTAGAAATGTTATGTTGTGGTCCACACTAATTTTTCATAGTTCTTTCACTGGGTGTAGTTTGTTCTCTTCATTACTGAACAATTAGAACTGATTTGGATCATATCATTGTTGAAGAAAGCCACATCCATCAGAATTGATCATCGTATAATATTGTTGAAGTGTATAATGTTCCCCTGATTCTGCTCAGTTCATTTAAGTCTCTCCAGGTCTCTGAAATCATACTGCTGTTCATTTCTTACAGAACAATAATATTCCATAACATTCATATACCACAATTTATTCAACCATTCTCCAATTGATGGACATCCATTTAATTTCCAGTTTCTAGCTACTACAAAAGGACTGCTACAAACATTTTTGCACATACAGGTCCCTTTCCCTTCTTAGGGATCTCTTTGGGATATAAGTCCAGTAGTAACACTGATGGATCAAAGAGTATGCACAGTTTTGATAACTTGTTGAGCATAGTTCCAAATTGCTCTCTAGAATGGTTAGATTCGTTCACAATTCCACCAACACTGTATCAGTGTCCCAGTTTCCCCACATTCCCTCCAACATTCATCATTATCGTTTCATGTCATCTTAACCAATCTGAGAGGTGTGTAATTTATCTCAGAGTTGTTTTAATTTGCATTTCTCTGATCAATAATGATTTGGAGCACTTTTTCATATGACTAGAAATAGTTTCAATTTCTTCATCTGAAAATTGTTCACATCCTTTGGCCATTTATCAATTTGAGAATGGTTTAATTTCTTATAAATTACAGTCAATTCTCTACATATTTTGGAAATGAGGCCTTTATCAGAACCTTTGACTGTAAAAATATTTTCCCAGTTTATTGCTTCCCTTCTAATCTTATCTGAATTAGTTTTGTTTGTACAAAAACTTTGTAACTTGATATAATCAACATTTTCTATTTTGTGACCAATAATGATCCCTAGTACTTTGGTCACAAATTCCTTCCTCCTCCATAGGTCTGAGAGGTAAATTATCCTAAGTTCTTCTAATTTATTTATAATCTCATTCTTTATGCCTAGATCCTTATATTGGTGTATGGTGTTAAGTGTGAGTCAATGCCTAGTTTCTGTCATACTAAATTCCAATTTTCCCAACAGTTTTTGTTAAACAGTGAATTCTTATCCCAAAAGCTGGGATCTTTGGGTTTGTCAAGCACTAGATTATTAAAGTTATTCACTATCTTGTCCTTTGAACCTAACCTATTCCACTGATCAACTAATCTATTTCTTAGCTAATACCAAATGGTTTTGGAGACCACTGCTTTATAACATAGTTTTTGATCTGGTAAAACTAGACCAACTTCATTTGATTTTTTTTTTTTCATTAGTTTCCGTGAAATTCTTGACCTTTTGTTCTTCCAAATGAATGTTGTTGTTATTTTTTCTAGGTCACTAAAATAGTGTCTTGGGAGTCTGATTGGTATAGCACTAAATAAATAGATTAGGTAGTATTGTCATCTTTATTATATTCACTCGACCTATCCAAGAGCACTTAATATTTTTCCAATTGTTTATATCTGACTTTATTTGTGGAAAGTGTTTTATAGTTTTGCTCATATAGTTCCTGACTTTCCCTTGGAAGATAGATTCCCAATTATTTTATACTATTGGTAGTTACTTTCAATAGAATTTCTCTTTGTATCTCTTGCTGTTGGATTTTGTTAGTTATGTATAAAAATGCTAATGATGTATGTGGATTTATTCTGTACCATATATCATCTGCAAAGAGTGAGAGTTTGGTTTCCTCATTACCTACTCTAATTTTTTAAATCTCTTTTTTATCTCTTATTGCCAAAGCTAGCATTTCTAATACAATATTGAATTGTAATGGTGATAGTGGGCAACCTTGTTTCACTCCTGATCTTATTGAGAATGGTTCCAGTTTATTCCCATTACATATGATGCTTACTGATGATTTTAAATAGATGCTACTAACTATTTTAAGGAAAAGTCCATTTATTCCTATACTCTCTAATGTTTTTAATAGGAATGGGTGTTGGATTTTATCAAATGCTTTTTCTGCATCTATTGAGATGATCATATGGTTTTTGTTAATTTTGTTATTGATATAGTCAATTATGCTAATAGTTTTCCTAATATTGAACCAGCCCTGCATTCCTGGTATAAATTCTACTTGGTCATAATGTATTATCCTGGAGATGATTTTCTATAATCTTTTTGCTAAGATTTTATTTAAGATTTTTGCATTGATATTTATTAGGGAGATGGATCTCTAATTTTCCTTCTCTGTTTTCAACCTACCTGTTTTAGGTATCAGTACCATGTCTGTGTCATAAAAGGAATTTGGTAGGACTCCTTCATTCCTTATTTTTTCAAATAGTTTATATAGCATTGGAGTTGATTGTTCTTTAAATGTTTGGTAGAATTCACATGCAAATCCATCTGGTCCTGGGGATTTTTTCTTAGGGAGTTGATTGATATCTTGTTCTATTTCTTTTTCTAAGTTGGGAATGTTTAAGCAATTTATTTCTTCCTTTGTTAATCTGGGCAACATATATTTTTGAAAGTATTCATCCATTTCATTTAGATTATCAAATTTATTGGCATAAAGGTGGTCAAAGTAACTCCTAATTATTGCTCTAATTTCCTCTTCATTGGTGGAAAGTTCTCCCTTTTCCTTTTTTAAGATTAACAATTGATTTTCCTCTTTCCTTTTTCTAATCAAATTTATCAAAGGTTTATGTATTTTGTTGGATTTTTTCATAAAACCAACTCTTAGTTTTATTTATTAATTCAATAGTTTTTTTTAACTTTCAATTTTATTAATCTCTTCTTTTATTTTTAGAATTTCAAGTTTAGTGTTTGATTGGAGGTTTTAATTTGCTCTTTTTCTAGCTTTTTTTAGATGCAAACCTAATTCATTGATCTTTTCTTTATTTTATGCAAGTAAGCCTCTAGAGATATAAAAATTTCCCTTATTACCATTTTGGCTGCATCCCACAAATTTTGGTATGTCATCTCATTATTGTCATTCTTTTGGGTGAAATTATTAATTGTGTCTATGATCTGTTGTTTCATCCATTCATTTGTTAGGATGAGATTATTTAATTTCCAATTACTATTTGGTCTATTTTCCCTGGCTTTTTATTGAATGTAGTTTTTATTGGATCATGATCTGAAAAGGATGCATTTACTATTTCTGCCTTTCTGCATTTGAATTTGAAGTCTTTATGTTCTAATGTATTAGTTTTTGTATAGGTTCCATAAACTGCCTAGAAGAAAGTGTACCCCATTCTGTCTCCATTCAGTTTTCTCCAAATATCTATCATACTTAACTTTTATTCTTCTATTTTACCTCTTTAACTTCTTTCTTACTTATTTTGTGGTTTGATTTATCTAATTCTGAGAGTGCAAGGTTGAGATCTCCCACTATTATAGTTTTGCTGTCTTGTTTCTTCTTGCAGCTCTCTTTACTTCTCCTTTAGGAATTTAGATGCTACACTACTTGGTGCATATATGTTTAGTATTGATATTGCTTCATTATCTATGCTACCCTTTAGCAAGATATAGTGCCCTTCCTTATCTCTTTTAATTAGATCAATTTTTGCTTTTGCTTGATCTGAAATAGGGATGGTTACCCCTGCTTTTTTTTTTTTTTTACTTCACCTGAAGCATAATAGATTCTGCTCCAGCCTTTTACCTTTACTCTGTATGTATCACCCTGCTTCAAATGTGTTTCCTGTAAACAATATATTGTAGAATTATGGCTTTTAATCCAATCTGCTATCCACCTCCACTTTATGGAAGAGTTCACCCCATTCCCATTTATAGTTAAAACTACTCATTCTGTATTTCCTGCCATCTTATTATCCCCAGATTATGCTTTTCTCTTTCCTTTTCCCCTTATCCCCCTCCCCAATATTAAACTTATGGGCACACCTTGCCTCATGATGCTCTCCCTCTTTAGAATCCCTCCATCCCCCTTAGAATCCTTTCCCCTTTCTTAACCTTTCCCCTATGATTTCTGTATTCCCTTCTATTTATCCTACCCCTTACCTTTTTGCTTTTCCCCTCCCACTTTTCAATGAGGTGGGAGAAGTTTCTCTGTAAAGTAAATATGTCTAACATTTTCTCTGAGGCAAATCTGATGAGATCAAGATTCACACAAGATAGATTCCCCCTCCCTTCTTTTCCTCAGATATAACAGGTTTCCTTTGGCTCTTCATAAGATGTAGTTTTCCTCTTTTTACCTCCACTTTTCCCTTTTTCTGGTACAATCTCCTTTCTACCTCTAGTTCCTTTGTTATAACAGTAAAATCAAATTATACATTTACTCTTTATGTATACCCATACCAGAAATAGAGTTTTCAAGTTCTTTTTACCTTTTTATGCTTCTCTTGAGTCCTATATTTGGAAGTCAATTTTTTTGTTTAGCTCTGGATTTTTCATCAGAAATAAATGGAATTCATCTATTTCATTGAATGTCCATCTTCTTCTTCCCTGAAAAAAAATGCTCAGTTTAGCCAGGTAATTTATTCTTGGCTGCATTCCAAGTTCCTTTACCTTTTGGAACATCAGATTCCAGGCACTTCGGTCCTTTAATGTGGATGCTGCTAGATCTTGAATGATCCTTATTGTGGCTCCTCAGGATTTGAATTGTTTTTGTTTGTTTGTTTGTTTGTTTGTTTGTTTGTTTCTGGCTGCTTGTAGTATTTTTTCCTTCGTCCAATAGTTCTGGAATTTAGCCACATTAATTTTGGTGTCTTTTTCAATAGCTGATCAATGAATTCTTTAAATTGCTATTTTACCTTCTGGTTCTATGACATCTGAGCAGTTCTCTTTGATGATTTCCTAAAAAAATAATGTCTAGACTTTTTTTTTTTTTAAATCAGGATTTTCAGGGAGCCCAATACTCCTTAGATTATCTCTCCTAGATCAATTTTCCAGGTCTGTTATTTTCCCAAGTAAGTATATAACTTTTTTCCTATTTTTTCTTTTTTTTTTTTTGGTTTTGCTTGACTGATTCTTAATGTCTCCTTGAGTCATTACTTTCTATTTGTTCAGTTCTGATTTTTAATGAATTATTTTCTTCATTTACTTTTAAATTTATTTTTGTATTTGTCCAATTGAGTTTTTAAATGAGTTGTTTTGTTGTATGGAATTTTTTTCCATTTGTCAATTTTTTTAAGGAGTTATTTTCTTTTTCCAATTAACAAATTCTGTTTTCCTGGGAGTTTGTTTAACTTTTCCAGTTCACAAATTCTGTTTTTCAGGGAGTTGTTTTCTTTTTCCATTCTATCTTTTAATGAGTTATATATCTTATCTAGACCCTCTTGAAAAGATTTCTTTTCCTTTCCCCATTCTTCTTCTAGCTCTCTTTTAAGATACCTTTTAATTTCTTCTATGAGAGCCTTATGTGGTAGGGACCAAGACATATCCCCCTTTGGGGTTTTATCTAGAGACAATCTATTTTTAGTCTTATCAGGGTTTGAAATCTGCTCTCTTTCACTATAGAAGCTATCTATAGTAGAGCCCCATTTTGCCTTTTTACTCATTTTAACCAAAAAAAAAAAAAAAAAAAAAAAAAAAAGGCTGTGGTCAGCTTTTGGGGCAATGATGGCTTACCAAGCTTCCTCAACAGACAACAGGAAACAGCAGTGGAATGGAGACCACATCCCACTCCCAGTCTGCTCAGTGTGAGCTGTCTATTCTTCTTCCTCTGCCTGATTGCCTACCTATGCCTGTGCCTGGCCTCCCATGTGCCCAACCAAAACAGACCATTTCTGGTGATCTTCAAGATTATCTTTTGTTAGTAATGTGTTATACTCCTGATATTCATGGGTTGTGACAGTCCAGCACTAATTCAGAGGCTGAATTTCATAGTTTGAGGGTAGTAGAGGAGCACAGAATGAAATGTGTGTCCTCTTTGCCATCTTGGCTCCACCCCCCTTGCAAAATTTCTGATGCACAAGGACTTTTCTTAATGTGAGGGAAGGACAATTAGCACGAGGACTTTTCTTAATGTGAGGGAATGTGAGTTGCTGTCCTTGTATTTAAAAAAGACAATGAAATGGACCCAAGAAACTATTTTATTATCCAAAAATTTTCTTTGGTATAATCTCTAAACTTTGTGGCAAATGTCTATTGACCAAGTACAAAGACTGTTAAAAGCCTAATAAAGTGTATTTTAAGAAAGCCAATTATATTATTTGATAGATTAGGTTAAAAATCAGGCATAACCTTTTCAGACACAGGCAATGTGTGAATTTGTTTTTCTTGACTATATAATTACTAGAAAAAGCTTTTGTTTCAGAGAGAAAATTGTGAAGAAGAAGAATGAATGAGCAGTGATATCAGTGGGAACAAAAAGAAAAAGAAAATGTCAAGAGTACAAGGAAGTTTAAAAGGAAAAATGATAAATGTCTAACAAAAGCATTGGCATTATCATGTTAAATATAGCACATTATAGTTTAAAGCAAGCTACACATTTTTGTTATACACAGTTTCACATGGAACCCATGTTTTCTACTCTTTGGACATGAAAAATATTCATGTCTGTTGAGTTCATAATAAAAGTATTTAAGTTAATGAATTAAAAAAAAAAGTAGAATGAGATATAGCTTGCAATACTCCATAGAGAATTAGTCTCAAAGTTTCACACTTTAGCGAACAGAATTCAAGTTTTGTCTCTGACATATACTGGTGGTGTGGTGACCAAAGGTTATTAACTTCTTAATGTCCCAATCAGCTCTCCAAAGTCTTGAGCTATTAAAATGCATTAGTGAAGTAATGATTCAACAAATATGTCCTTATACTGTGTCTCCTTTATCAATGAAATCACAGGTTCAGATTAAATAAGGAAACTATCAAAAGACAACCATCAATGTACCACTATAAAGCTATTTATTATGCAACACATAAAAGTATGGGATACATATAAGTTTTAATAACTATCTCTATATTCTTATTTTCTATGTTCTTTGACTCAGGCATCAGAAGTTGACTGTGGTTAAAATTGGCCAAAACTTACATCAATAAGCCTCTCTTATTTCTGCAAGGATACCACAACAACTGTTCCATTTTTTTTTTCCATTCTCCTAAAACTCTATCCTTTCTTCCCTTCATTTTTCTTTAATAACCTTGTCTATTTACTGAGAACAGGACAATTTGATGTGAGTTCATTCAACTTCCTTCCTCTCTAACTGAAATTCCTCTAAAATTTTTACTCACACTATCCTTTTCACTTGTCTCAAAGAAAGAAATAGCCCTCCTCTTTGTCAAGGCTAACCTATCTATCCATCTTTGCTTTTGGTACAAACCTCCTTCATCATTTTCCCTGCACTCTCTATAGGAAATGACTCTATCATTGGTCCCATCATTTAAGAAATAATGTCTTTAATTTCTCTCTCTTTCTCCCTTCTCTCTCAGCATGTCCTATACTTAAAAACAACTAATACCTTCATCCTTCCCTACTATGTTCTTCTCTTATTCCTTTGTATTGTCAAACTTCTCTAAAGAATAGTATATATATTCTGTCTCTATCTTACCCATATATGCTCTTTAATTCTAATTCTTTGAATTCTTTACCCACGAGTCAACTTAAATTGTCCTCTCTAAAGTTACCAGTGAAGGTACAAAGCCAAATGACCTTGCCTCATTTGTCATCCTCCTCAATATTTATGTAGAATTTGGTGCTGTATTTTTATTGCTTGCAATCCCATTTCAGGATAATTTCTTCTTCAATGTCTAAAGGAAAAGTAAAAGTGAAGATTCTAATGGTCTGCAATACCCTTTTTGAAATCCTCTCTCAGTTTCTGTGACACTATGATGACCTGGTTCTCTACCCATCTCTCTTACTTATTCTCTTACAGTGGCTTCTTTGGTAGAAATTCACTTAAGGGTAAATTTAGATATTTAGGATTTTTGTTCTCATCAGTCTTCTCTTCTTTCTGTACGATATCTTGCTCAGTAATCACATCTGCCTTTTGAATCTTTTTTTAGGACTTTGCAAGGGATGTACTTGATTTGACTTCCAAAAGTCACTGCTAAATTTTCATTATGAGCATTTACATCTACCATTAAAAACTGTGATCTTCAGAGAAATGCAAATTAAGACAACTCTGAGATACCACTACACACCTGTCAGACTGGCTAAGATGACAGGAACAAATAATGATGAATGTTGGAGGGGATGTGGGAAAACTGGGACACTAATACATTGTTGGTGGAGTTGTGAAAGAATCCGGCCATTCTGGAGAGCAATTTGGAACTATGCCCAAAAAGTTATCAAACTTTGATCCAGCAGTGCTACTATTGGGCTTATATCCCAAAGAAATAATAAAGAGGGGAAAGGGACCTGTATGTGGCAAAATGTTTGTGGCAGCTCTTTTTGTAGTGGCTAGAAACTGGAAGATGAATGGATGTCCATCAATTGGAGAATGGTTGGGTAAATTATGGTATATGAAGGTTATGGAATATTATTGCTCTGTAAGAAATGATCAGCA
Organism: Sminthopsis crassicaudata; assembly: GCF_048593235.1. NCBI lineage: Eukaryota > Metazoa > Chordata > Mammalia > Dasyuromorphia > Dasyuridae > Sminthopsis > Sminthopsis crassicaudata. The sequence goes on along the minus strand of NC_133617.1, from coordinate 341,835,246 downwards.
GGATGAATTCAGAAAGGTTTGGAGAGACTTACATGAACTGATGCTGAGTCAAATGAGCAGAACCAGAAGATCACTCTACACTTCAACAACAATACTGTATGAAGATATATTCTGATGGAAGTGGATATCTTCAACATAAAGAAGATCCAACTCACTTCCAGTTGATCAATGATGGACAGAAACAACTACACCCAGAAAAGGAACACTGGGAATTGAATGTAAACTGTTAGCACTACTCTCTATCTACCCAGGTTACTTATACCTTCAGAATCCAATACTTAACATGCAACAAAAAAATTGGATTTACACACATATATTGTATCTAGGTTATACTGTAACACATGTAAAATGTATGGGATTGCCTGTCATCTAAGGGAGGGAAAATTTAGAAAATTGAATACAGGGGATAATGTTATAAAAAAAATTACTCATGCATATATACTGTCAAAAAATTTTATAATTATAAAATTAACAAATAAAAAAAACTGTGATCTGGTTTATTTTGCTGATTGTCTAGATTTGAAAAATGATGGAGAAAGTGTTATTAATATAAATTAAATTTAAAAGTGTGTGGGAACTTCCAGAGGTGGAACTAAGATGGTGGAGTAAAAGCCAGGAAGCTGCTCAATCTCTCCCAGTTTCTCTCAAAATCCACAAGAAACCAAGTTTCTGCACAGAGTCTAAAGGAATGAAATCTCTCTCCTGCTCAAGATAGACTGAAAAAGCTTCAAGAAAGGGTGAAAGTGTGTTCATCCCAGCTCAGACATATTCTGGGAAAGCCAGTGAGAAGGTCTTAATCACATCAAGTCAGCAGCTAAGACCCTCAGTCCTGGCTCAGGAGAGAAGCAGATCAGAGGGCAGCTTCCAGTACCAGCTCAGAAGGCAAACTGGTTGTTTCCAGCAGAGCAGCCCCTGCAAACAAACAAACACAAGGGGGTGCTGTGCTCAAAGCCAAGGCTGAGAGCTGCTTAGAAGCTTGGGACAGTGGCCTCTTTACCACAGGAGCAGAATTCAACCATCAAAGTTTAAAAAAAAAAAAAAAAAAAAAAAAAAAAAGGAAGAAGAAAAGAAAAGAAGAAAAGACAGTGAGCAAGAAACAGAAAGGAATCTTGACCATAGAAAGCTGCTTTGGTGACAGGGCAGACCAAACTCAGATGAGATCAGAATGTGCACAGAAAAAATCTCAAAGAGGGATGTGAATTGGTCTCAAGCTCAAAGAGGATTCTTGGAAGTGCTTTTAGAAGACTTTATAGGCAAATAAGAGAGGTAAAAGAAAAATGAGAAAAGAAATGGCAGGTATTCCAATAATTTGGAAAAGGAAGAAAACAAAATTGGAGAAACCCACACCTTAAAATATACAATTGACCAAATGCAAAAAAACACTCAAGAAAATACCACCTTCAAACGTAGAATTAACCAAATGGAAAAGGAGATACAAAAGTTAACTGAAGAAAATCACACATTAAAAACTAGAATGGGGCAAATGAAAGTTAATGATTGTGTAAGACAGCAAGAATCAGTCAAACTAAAAAGAATGAAAAATAGAAGAAAATGCAAAATACCTCATTGGACCAAACAGCTGACCTGGAAAATAGATCAGAAAAGACAATTTAAAAACTATTGAATTTTTAATTCAATTTCACTTGTCTACCAGAAGTCCATGACCAAAAAAAAGAGCCTCAATAAAAGTGTGTTGGGATATATTTTCTCCAAGGAAGTTAGTTAGTAAATGTTTACTAGAATACCAGGTTTTATACCCCATTCTCCTTTAGATTGTCCTCTGAGGGATATAAACTAAATAATTAGAGTCTAGATGCTTCAGAGAAGCTTATGATCCCAAAGATGCTTTCTGGGCAGAAAGAGTTAAAGACACTTCCCAAACAGAAAGAAAGACCTCTGCATACTTAAATAATTCTCCTAATTTCATCAAGTGACCTTTTTGCTTTTGGCTAAGAGCCACTGTTCCATTGAGCTTTGGACTCTTATAGGCATTTGCCTGTTCCCTTTGCATACTACACTTTGCTATAATCCTTACCAGCTTTGGAACACATTTTGATCTACTGTTTATATAATTTCAGTGAAGCAACCCATGACTAACAGTGCTGGGGGACTCCTTTAGTAAAAAGTAACACATATTGGGCTAATAACAAGGGATTTAAACCCCAAAGAAATAAGTTTTCTCACCCTGTCACACTAAGTTGTTACCACTGGGTAATTCCAGGGAAATCTCAAAATCAAAGCTTAGCTAGGCAGTTATGAATCCTGTCTAGATCTTCTCCAAATGTGAGTATAAAGCTTCTTTTGAAGTATTCCACGTATCCTATGAATATCAGTTATATAACCTCTATTTGTTCCACCACAAAAAATGGTTCAGACATAAAAGACTCATATCCCACATTAGCAAATGGGGATGAACAATACTAGATATCACATATAAGCAACTTCTTAAAAAGGAAGCTCCTCCTACCAAAGTAGGTCTTTACCTTCTGACCCTGGGAACACCTCTGCAGCTACTGGTCTTAGAGAGTTGCCTAGAGTATAGAAATGTCAGACTTATAGTCAAATGCTGCAAGTCCTCTGCAGAACTCCAGATTGATAAAACCAAATTAAAATGGAATTAGAAAATGTCTGACAAAAGAAGTAAAAATACAATACATGACCCAAATGAAATTCACTTAAGGTTTTCTAAACCTATTATATAGATCATAGGGATCAGTTTCTATCTAAATTTGACAGCATTGGTGTAGAACTGGGCTTTTTAAACTTTTTCCACTCTTGATCCTTTTTTGCCCAACTAATTTTTATGTGACCTTATATATATAAAATAGGTATATGAATCAAACATTATTGATAATAAATCATAACTTCACGACCCCCACATTTATTTATAAGACCTTATATTGTAATGCTGGAGAAACTGAGGCAAGATAGAGATTAGAGAGTTTTTGATATTTTATTTGAGAGGGAGATATTGTGCTGGGGGCATGTTGCCTTCAGGGCTGATGTCTCAAAGCATGCAGCCGGTAATGTGAGGTTCCCATGATATATACACATGGTTCCAAGTTACAGGGGTAGAAGGAGACAGGGGCAGAGTCAGAGCACTGAGAGCAGAATGGGCTATCAATCCAGCTCTGACAGGGTGGGGGGAGGCACTAAATGTTCTGATAAATTGGGATCAAGAAGAACAATGACAGAATGGGGAAGGCACTGGACATTCTGATAAGTAGGGAAGGTCTGGGGTCATGATGTCTAAGATAGAAGGTCTTTCTCCTTCTCTGGATTAAACATTTACAATTTACTATCTTAGCATTGCCAGCCCTCAATTATATCAGTTCTAATGATTAGGAGGGAAGAATGGTGTTGCAACCAGGGGGATTGAAGCAGAACAATTAAGAACAAACTGAGGTAGAACAATTAGAAGGGAACTGTGGCACAACAATATGAAGTCACAAATTAAGAAACTGGGATCTAAAATACTGAAAGATTATATATGACATGACTTGTACTGGCTCAAATTGTATGTGTTTAAAGTAGAACCTGAACATCAGTTCCTATTTTTGAGTCCAGTTGTTTAATCTCAGGGAATTAATCTCAGGGAAAATATGCCATAGCAAGTCAACTCTTCTGAGAAGTGACCCTGTGATGAAAGCCACCTCCCTCTGAGCATCTGGCACCTGGTTCAGAAACTCTCAAATTCTTGAATGCAAGAGGTGAGCACCAGGGTTGGAAGTATTTATTTCTTAGCCTCTCTGGGTGCTGGCCTGTGCACAGAGAAGGCACAAAAAGACACAGGTGGCAACTAGAGATTTGAGGGCTAGTTTCAGACTGGCCTAGACAGGTAATGTCTCTATGTGCATATAGCTGCCATTGTCACTAGGGGGAAAGGGAGCTTTTACCTTCTTTTCATCTCCTTTGCTAAATGGCCAAAGGAAGGAAAACAATGGAAGAGTCTCAAGAGAAGATTCAGAAAAGAAAAAGCTGTTTTATCATCATTTCCTCTTTTAAGTCAGTGAAGAATAAACTCCTGCTGACTATGTGGGTAGTGATGTTCAATGCAATTCCCATCCCTGATGACCAAGCCAGAGTTATTGTATCACATCAATTAGGCTCAGATCCTACAGCATGAAAATAGAGCAAATGCCCAACTCCATGAAAAGTGCCCAGTGTATTCTAAGGAGTTGCTCTGGTAATTCCCATTACAAATACATAAATAAAACATCTATCTCTCCCTTAGATATCCTCTGTTACACAGACCTTATCAGTTGCTAGAACATTATACAAATTGCTTTGAACTCAGAAGTTCAATTTACTTAAATCCCTTCTCCCTCTAATAACAGCTTTATAGAGCAAGGGAATAATAATACAGCACAGTTTATTCTTAATTCATGCTGATGAGAGCAGGGTACTGAAGGAGAGGTGTGGCAGGAATGGGTGAGGGCTCCCTTGTTCTCCAAGACATGAGTTCGCAGCAAAGGAAATCATTAAACTCAAAGGCTGTGATAAAAAAAGGCTTTTATTGTTAAAGAGACACCAAGAGAAAGACTTTCTTGGTGGACAATATCATTCTCAAAAGAGAAGTGATTTGCAAAGACACATTTTCTGAAGACCTATTTTATACAGGAATCTAAGAATTGACATTCTGTTTGCAAGACTATTTTGAGTTTGTTTATGAAAGGAGACATTTTCTGAAGAATCATCTTCCTGTCTCCAGAGGATATGAGAACCATTTGAGTTTGCATAACTTTTTGTTGGTGATTTTATATAACTTTACAGGGCTGTTTCAGGTCAGAGTTTTATTCTGAACACTGCATCTATAAGAGCTGATAACCAAATGAAGACTCAATAATCCTGGACCCTGGATTGCTCCCAGCATAGGATGAAAATTTATAGGATGGTGAACTAGAATTCCTAAAGACTGTTTTCATGTCTGCTATTCTCAGACTAATACTTGCTATGACTATCTTATTTCAGAGCACAACAATCGAACTCAGCACCCTACCCTAACCTAACAGTGTTATCATCATTGAGGTTCAAAGGAAACCCCCCCCCAAAAGGTTGTGGTTTCAGATCTATGTCCTGAGGTGCCGCAAAAGAATTTGCAGGCTTGGCCAAGATGGTGGAGAAGAAACACACAACTCTGTGAACGTCCTTACTCCCTCACAACCAATTAGATAAATCAGCCTCAGAAATAGCCCTGGACTGATAGATACCACAAGGACTGGAAGCACGACTTACCAGCTGAAGAGAATCTGGAGTTTCAACAGAAAAGGTCAGTTCCCAGGGGAGGAAGAAGAGAGGCCAGCACAGACGGCTGGGTGCTAGCATACTCTGCCCATTGCGCTGGGAAGGGCTCTGGGATCAGAGAAGCCACTGAGATAAAGGAATCTGGCACAGGCTGTTAGCTCTTCTACTGCTTATAATATAGCAGTTCAGAAGGAAAATCTAAACACTTTAAAAATTCAGATAGATTAGATCCTGGGGGTGACTCAGCAGATCTCGGCACCAGGGGGTGTGGCCTCAGCCCCCACCTAAGACTAGTTAAGAGATTGACAAGTGAGTGGATACGGCCCAAGGCAACACACACTGCCTAGCTTAGCTGGAGGGGGTGGAACTCAGGTGTGGAACTCACCTCCGGAAGTCCCAGAGAAGCAGAACCTTTGAACTAGGGGCCACGGTTTCTGGCAGACACTTCCAGTTTGAGTGCAGGGGCTTTTCACGTCACCTGCTGGAGACATCCACACCCCATCAGGAAGCATAGGCTGGGCTTTGTGCCTTCTTTACTTCAATCTCAAAAGTCAGGGAAGCCGCTAGAACACAACGCCCTCAAGGCACAGCAGTGCTAGTCACCTCTGAGGCACTTCCAGGGAGGGGGTGGGGAACTCTCTCCCAGAGCTCTCTCTTAGCTCAGGCGCAGGAGCCGCTGCATCCATCCGGTCTGGGAGGAAGCTGGTAAAGAAGTAAATAAATAATTTCCTACCCCAGGGACAGACCCCAAAAGATTTTTTAAATATGAACAAAAAAGCCAAGAAAAACGATCGATTCTTTCTACACAGAGAAAGAGCAGGTATCCAACCCCGAGGAAGTTAACAGCAGAGAGTCAGCAAATAACAGCCTAAAGGGGAACGATTCCTGCCCCCCATCACATAACTCTCTCCTAGGAGAGACTATTAAAAAATTAAGAGATTTTGAAGAAAAATGGGGAAAGGAAAGGGAAGCAATGATAGAGAATAACGTCCTGAAATTGGAGTTGGAAAAAATAAAGAATTCACAGGAGATGCAGGGAAACAAAATTTGTGAATTAGAAAAGCTTAAAAAATCACAGGAAAGTAGGATTTCTGAATTGGAAAAGATAAAAAAATCTCAAGAAAATAGAATTTCTGAATTGGAAAAAGAAAATAATTCTCAAAAAAAAAAATTAGGGAAATGGAAAAAAATTCAATAGAGCAAAATAATTCATTTAAAAACGAAATTGGGCATTTACAAAAAGAACTAAAAACTGTGAAAGAAGAAAATGACTCCTTAAAAGTCAGGATGGAACAAATAGAAATGAATGATTCACAGAGAACCCAAGAATCAGTCAAACAAAACAAAAAAAAAATGAGAAGCTCTAGAACAACGTCAAATATTTACTGGGAAAATCTATAGACCTGGAAAATAGATCTAGGAGAGATAATCTGCAGATCATTGGACTTCCCGAAAACTATGACCAAAAAAAGAGCCTAGATTCTATTTTACAGGAAATTATCAAAGAGAACTGTCCAGAGATAATAGAGACAGAGGGGAAAGTAGATGTGGAAAGAATTCATCGAACTCCTTCTGAAATAGACCCTAAAAAAAGAACACCACGGAATATTGTGGCTAAGCTGCAGAATTACCACACAAAGGAGAAAATCCTGCAAGCAGCTAGAAAAAAACAATTTAAATACCAAGGTGCCACAATAAGGGTCACTCAAGATCTGGCTGCCTCCACATTAAAAGATAGAAGGGCCTGGAACCTGATATTCCATAAGGCAAAAGATCAAGGACTGCAACCAAGAATGAACTACCCAGCTAAGTTTAGCATCTTTTTCCATGGAAGAAGATGGTCATTCAATGAAATAGAGGAATTCTATATGGTTCTAAGAAAAAAACCAGACTTAAACAAAAAATTTGATCTACATCCACAAGACTGAAGAGACACAGAAAAAGGTACACAGAACCCTTGAGAACTATAACTCTGTTGTGGGTATATAAAAAGTACTCAAGGATAATTTGATTTTACTGATATAAAAGAAAAAAAGGGGGGTGTAGTAAAGGGAAGGAGATCGTTTCAGAAAAAGGGGAAGGAATGATAAAAAGAGGGAAACTACATCCCATGAAGAGGCATAGAAAATACACCATATCTGAGGAAATTTAGTAAGGGGGAGAATCATTGTGTGAATCTTACTCTCATCAGGAGAGGCACAAAGAGTAAATAATTAACATATTTGTTTTTTAGAGAATTTTCTCACACCTCATTAAAAGGGGGGAGAGAAAAAGGGAAAAGGAAAAGGAGAAAAAGTGAAGGGACTTGGAGGGAGGGGGGAGGGATATTAAAAAAAAAAGGGAGGGTTGCGCATCACAAGGGGGGTCTGTAAATTAAATATCGGGGAGGGGGATCAGGGGCGTCAAGGGAAAAAGCATAATCTGGGGATAATATGATGGCAGGAAATACAGAATTAGTAATTTTAACTGTAAATGTGAATGGGATGAATGATCCCATCAAACGAAGATGGACAGCAGATTGGATCAAAAATCAGAACCCTACAATATGTTGTCTGCAGGAAACACACTTAAAGCAGGGAGATACATACAGAGTAAAGGTAAAAGGTTGGAGCAGAATCTATTATGCTTCAGGTAAAGCCAAAAAAGCAGGGGTAGCTATCCTTATCTCAGATCAAGCAAAAGCAGAAGTTGATCTAATTAAAAGAGATAAGGAAGGAAACTATATCCTGCTGAAAGGTAGCATAAATAATGAAGCCATATCAATACTAAACATATATGCACCAAGTGGTATAGCATCTAACTTTCTAAAGGAAAAGTTAAGAGAGTTGCAAGAAGAAATAGACAGTAAAACCATAATAGTGGGAGATCTCAACCTTGCACTCTCAGATTTAGACAAATCAAACCACAAAACAAACAAGAAAGAAATTTAAAAAGTAAATAGAACATTAGAAAAACTAGGTATGATAGACCTTTGGAGAAAACTGAATGGCAATAGAAAGGAATATACTTTCTTCTCAGCAGTTCATGGATCCTATACAAAAATTGACATTATATTAGGACATAAAGATCTCAAAATTAAATGTAGGAAGGCAGAAATAATAAATGCCTTCTTCTCAGACCACAATGCAATAAAAGCTAAATTCAGTAAAAAGTTAGGGATAAATAGACCAAAAAGTAATTGGAAACTGAATAATTTCATCTTAAAGAATGACTGGGTGAAAGAGCAAATTATAGAAACAATTAATAATTTCACCCAAGATAATGACAATGATGAGACATCATATCAAAATCTGTGGGATGCAGCTAAAGCAGTAATAAGGGGAAATTTTATATCTTTAGAGGCTTATTTGAAGAAAATAGAGAAAGAGAAGATTAACTGTTAGGATTACTAAGTGAGAACTGAGGTTGTCTGGACAGTGACAAGGTGAGAATTCAGGTTTTCTGGACAATTACAAGGTGAGAACTCAGGTTGACTTGATAGAGGGGGCAAGCTCATTGGCTGGGGTGGTTCTTCCCAGAAGCCCTTGCATTATCCCACGCCCATTCTCTGGGAGAATAAAAGAGAGGACTCTCAGAGAAAGAAGAAGACTCTCTGCATTACATCAGGCCTGACGGGGCTCTCTGCAGGAAGGGAAGTCACTTCTAAGGACAAGAGTTAACAGCAACTGCCTGGAGACAACGGTTCACTACAGGAAGAAGAATCTGTCGGAAAGATTTGAGTAGACACAGCAGATCTCTTCCCAGAGAGCGATCTGGCAGCTTCTGGAGACGGCAGCTCGTTACAGTGACCCAGTTATCTGATTCTCTGTAAGCAGTGGAGTCTTTGGACTAAATAAAGTCTCTAGCCCTCTACTTTCCTTATCCCCAATATCTGGGAAGAAGGAAAATAGAGAAAGACCTCAAAATAAAGGAGAAGATCTAAGAAACATCTGACACTGAAAGAGCATGGATAATAAGAAGACTGTTAAAGAACTTTAAAAACCAGCAGGAATCATTGGACTTCCTCACACAAGATGAGACTAATGGACAATGGACTTATGGACATTTATAAATTTTCAATTTATGATTATGTTATATACTTCTAGCATGTGTTATGTTACTATGTTACTATATGCTTATGTAATTTATGTAATTATCTGTAATACTTCCCATATTGATGGATTTATGTTTCAAGGTCATTTATGCAATTATCTGTAATACTTCCCATATTGATGGATTTATGTTTCAAGGTCATGACTGTCCTATGTTCTAAATCAAAAGAAAGGGGGAGATGTTAGGATTACTAAGTGAGAACTGAGGTTGTCTGGACAGTGACAAGGTGAGAATTCAGGTTTTCTGGACAATTACAAGGTGAGAACTCAGGTTGACTTGATAGAGGGGGCAAGCTCATTGGCTGGGGTGGTTCTTCCCAGAAGCCCTTGCATTATCCCACGCCCATTCTCTGGGAGAATAAAAGAGAGGACTCTCAGAGAAAGAAGAAGACTCTCTGCATTACATCAGGCCTGACGGGGCTCTCTGCAGGAAGGGAAGTCACTTCTAAGGACAAGAGTTAACAGCAACTGCCTGGAGACAACGGTTCACTACAGGAAGAAGAATCTGTCGGAAAGATTTGAGTAGACACAGCAGATCTCTTCCCAGAGAGCGATCTGGCAGCTTCTGGAGACGGCAGCTCGTTACAATTAACGAATTGGGCTTGCAACTTAAAAGGCTAGAAAAAGACCAAATTAAAAACCCCCAAATATTAAACTTGAAATACAAAAATTAAAAGGAAAAATCAATAATATTGAAAGTAAAAAAACTATTGAATTAATAAATAAAACCAAGAGTTGGTTTTATGAAAAAGCCAATAAAATAGATAAACCTTTGGTAAATCTGATCAGAAAAAAGAAAGAGGAAAATCAAATTGTTAGTCTTACAAATGAAAAGGGGGATCTTTCCACCAATGAAGAGGAAATTAGAGAAATAATAAGGAGTTACTTTGCCCAACTTTATGCCAATAAATTTGATAACTTAAGTGAAATGGATGACTTCCTCCAATAATATAGGCTCCCTAGATTAACAGAGGAGGAAATAAATTGCTTAAATAGTCCCATTTCAGAAAAAGAAATAGAACAAGCTATTAATCAACTCCCCAGGAAAAAATCCCCAGGACCAGATGGATTCACATGTGAATTCTACCAAACATTTAAAGAACAATTAGCCCCAATGTTATATAAAATTATTTGAAAAAATAGGGGACGTAGGAGTCCTACCAAACTCCTTTTATGACACAGACATGGTACTGATACCTAAACCAGGTAGAGTGAAAACTGAGAAAGAAAATTATAGACCAATTTCCTTAATGAATATTGATGCTAAAATCTTAAATAAGATATTAGCAAAAAGACTTCAGAAAATCATCTCCAGGATAATACACTATGATCAAGTAGGATTTATTCCAGGAATGCAGGGCTGGTTTAATATTAGGAAAACTATTAATATAATTGACCATATTAATAATCAAATTAATAAGAACCATATGATCATCTCAATAGATGCAGAAAAAGCATTTGACAAAATCCAACATCCATTCCTACTAAAAACTCTTGAGAGTATAGGAATAAATGGACTATTCCTTAGAATAATCAGGAGCATATATTTAAGACTGTCAGTAAGCATAATATGCAATAGAAATAAACTACAATCTTTCCCAGTAAGATCAGGAGTGAAACAAGGTTGCCCACTATCACCATTACTATTCAATATAGTACTAGAAATGCTAGCCTCGACAATAAGAGCCGAGAAAGAGATTCAAGGAATTAGAGTAGGAAATGAGGAAATCAAACTATCACTCTTTGCAGATGACATGATGGTATACTTAGAGAACCCCAAAGACTCTGCTAAAAAGCTATTGGAAATAATTCAGAATTTTAGCAAAGTGGCAGGATACAAAATAAATCCACATAAATCCTCGGCATTTTTATATATCACTAACAAAATGCAACAGCAAGAGATGCAAAGAGAAATTCCATTCCAAACAAATGTTGAGAGTATAAAGTATTTGGGAATCCATCTACCAAAGAAAAGTCAGGAATTATATGAGAAAAATTACAAAACACTTGCCACAAAAATAAAGTCAGATTTAAATAATTGGAAAGACATTCAGTGCTCTTGGATAGGCCGAGCGAATATAATAAAGATGACAATACTCCCCAAACTAATCTATTTATTTAGTGCTATACCAATCAGACTCCCAAGAAACTATTTCAATGACCTAGAAAAAATAACAACAAAATTCATATGGAAGAATAAAAGGTTGAGAATTGCAAGGGATCTAATGAAAAAAAACTCAGAGGAAGGTGGTCTAAGTGTACCTGATCTAAAGCTATATTATATAACAGCAGTCACCAAAACCATTTGGTATTGGCTAAGAAATAGACCGGTAGATCAGTGGAACAGATTAGATACAAAGGACAAAAAAGGGTACAACTATAGCAATCTAATCTTTGACAAACCCAAAGATACCAACATTAGGGATAAAAATTCATTATTTGGAAAAAACTGTTGGGAAAACTGGAAATTAGTATGGCAGAAATTAGATATGGATCCACACTTAACACCATATACCAAGATAAGATCAAAATGGGTCCATGACTTAGGCATAAAGAATGACATCATAAATAGATTAGAGGAACAGAGGATAGTCTACCTCTCAGACCTGTGGAGGAGGAAGGAATTTATGACCAGAGGAGAACTAGAGATCATTATTGATCACAAAATAGAAGATTTCGATTACATCAAACTAAAAAGTTTCTGTACAAATAATACTAATGCAAACAAGATTAGAAGGGAAGTAACAAACTGGGAAAATATTTTTAAAAGCAAAGGCTCTGACAAAGGTCTCATTTCCAAAATATATAGAGAACTGACCCTAATTTATAAGAAACCGAACCATTCTCCAATTGATAAATGGTCAAAGGATATGAACAGACAATTCTCAGATGAAGAAATTGAAACTATATCCACTCACATGAAAGAGTGTTCCAAATCACTACTGATTAGAGAAATGCAAATTAAGACAACTCTGAGATACCACTACACACCTGTCAGATTGGCTAAGATGACAGGAACAAATAATGATGAATGTTGGAGAGGATGTTGGAAAACTGGGACACTAATACATTGCTGGTGGAGTTGTGAAAGAATCCAGCCATTCTGGAGAGCAACTTGGAACTATGCCCAAAAAGTTATCAAACTGTGCATACCCTTTGACTCAGCAGTGCTACTACTGGGCTTATATCCCAAAGAAATACTAAAGAGCGGAAAGAGACATATATGTGCCAAAATGTTTGTGGCAGCTCTTTTTGTTGTAGCTAGAAACTGGAAGATGAATGGATGTCCATCAGTTGGAGAATGGTTGGGGAAATTGTGGTATATGAAGGTTATGGAATATTATTGCTCTGTAAGAAATGACCAGCAGGAGGAATACAGAGAGGCCTGGAGAGACTTACATCAACTGATGCTGAGTGAAATGAGCAGAACCAGAAGATCACTGTACACTTCAACAACAATACTGTATGAGGATGTATTCTGATGGAAGTGGAAATCTTCAACATAAAGAAGAGCCAACTCACTTCCAGTTGATTAATGATGGACAGAGAAGAAACACTGGGAAATGAATGTAAATTGTTAACACTAATATCTGTCTGCCCAGGTTACATGTACCTTCGGAATCTAATGCTTATTGTGCAACAAGAAAATGGTATTTACACACATGTATTGTAGGTTATAATGTAACACAAGTAAAATGTATGGGATTGCCTGTCATTGGGGGGAGGGAGTAGAGGGAAGGGGGGATACTTTGGAAAAATGAATACAAGGGATAATGTTATAAAAAAATATATAATAAAAAATTGTTTTAAAAAAAAAAAAGAATTTGCAGGCTTGAACCTATCTCCAAGTCAGGGGCAAAGTTTATTATAATTGTAATGCCAATGGAAACAGGTTAAGTTCCAAAAGGATTAGAAGAAAAAAAAGGAACAAAAAGATAAATCTATAGAAAGAAAGAGATATTTGGTACTTCATGTCACTGATAGGCTAATTTTATGGCTTAGATGTAGATTTGAGTAGTTATCTGATATGCACCTCATAATGTCTCAGAAACTTTATTACTGACCCTACAGATTGTTATTCAGCAGCCAGCATTATTTGTAGAACTATAGCACTCCCAAGCCTAGGTGGCCTTAGAGTTACTGCCACAGGTCCCCTAAAAGTTTCACCCTATCAGCATGACACCCTGAATCCTTTGTAGCCTTCAGACTTTTATCCTGCTACACATCCCTATTGAAGCCGTATCTTGTTTCTTGTTACTTTCTCTTTTGTTCTTCTGCTAGCATATAGTAAGTACATAATAAATGTTTATTGATTAATTGATGGGAGAAAGGGGAGACAATGAGAATGCAGCTACATACAGTACTTTTCTTTTCTCTCTGAATCTTTTTTCCCCCAAAGATAGAATATACACTCCCTAGCAATCTATCAGTCACTTCTTGGAGAGAGACTGAAATCTGGGAATTTGTCGGTATAAGAAATTCCTTATTAAAACAAAGGAAAAAATGATCAGTGAAACCACCTAAGTAAGCAAGATCTTGAAGGAAATAAACATAGTAGCCTATTTGTTACTAAATACAAGAACACAATCCTGGAATAAGGATTCCACATTTGATAAGATCTGCTAGAAAAACTGGAAACCAGTTTGGCAGATATCAGGCTTGGACCAACATCTTATGCTATATATCATTATAAATTCCAAATTGGATATTCAACCTATATTTAAATGGTAACATAATTTTTAAAATTTGGAGTATCATGCAAGGTGTTACCTTTCACAACTATAACTGTAAGTGAAATTATTTATCAAAAAACGGGTAGAAGTAATCACTATTTTAAAATATGCATTTAAAACATTTTGTGTAATAAAAGTGAATGAATTAGAATAAAGAAAAATCTAACATTTGTGAGGAAAAAATACCCTTCACATCTTAATCTAGTGTCTCTGTTAAAGATCTGATATCCAAAATAAATATAGAACTAAGGTATTGATGTGAGAGCTATAAAGACAGAATAAACAGTACTTAGTAATTGATAGGTGTCAGAGAGAAGAGGGAGGAGTCTGTCACAATTCAACAGTTGTCTCTTTGTATTCCCTGAGCCCTAAAACAGTGCCTTGAGTATAGTAGGTGTATAATAAATGCTTGTTGAATGATTGACTGAAACATATAACCATCCTCTAATGGATTTCAAGAAAGAAAATACATACTCTCAAAAACTATGTAAAAGAACACCATCATCACAAAGAATAAAAAAAAAAGGTGAATTGAAAAATGTTAAATGTGATATGTAAAACAATCTCTATAAAAAGGCATTCAGATACTGCTGTATAGAGCTGTGACTTAGTTCAACTGTTCTGCAAAATTACTGGGAATCCTATTAGAAAAGTCTGTCATTTTCATATAGCCTTTGACTAAGTATAGCAGTATTCGACAAATCTCAGGAAGGTCAAAAATAGAGGGAAGAGTTTCATGAATTAAAGAAATAGCAAAAGCATTTTTTATGGTAGTAAAAAAAAAAAAAAAAAAAAAAAAAAAAAGGTGAAAAAAGAGTTGGTGCCCTTCAGGAATGGATTTGAAATTGTTGTATATGAATGTGTGTAGAAAAGGAAGAATTTGGTGACTGGCCCCAAATCAATTCCTATAGTCATAGCAAGTAAGTCATGTGTTGATATGGTAATAAGTTGTTAGCACTCTATGATGCAAACAAACTTCTGATTAAATCAGAAGGTATAACAAGATGGGTATGGATTATAATTTGGTTGAAGGTTTTATGTAGTCAAACTCTGGAATCAGTTTCAGTAGCTCAGTCTTCAGAGTTGGGAATAGTCAAAAAGAAGATGAAAAGTTATTGAAGAACCCAATTTCTTGCAATGGAGCAAGGGATTTTTTCTTCTCCTCTCTTTCCAAAGGCCATAACTGCTAATTGATTCAGAAGAATTTTTTTATATTTCTATACACTTGTCATGAAAAGCTGCAAATATGTATATTCTTTAGGGTAATTATTAAAATTAAGTAATCATTAATGGTCTACAGCAGGATGATTTCAGAAAGGCCTGGAGTGACTTACATGAACTGATGCTGAGTGAAATGAGCAGGACTAGGAGATTATTATATACTTCAACAACAATACTATATGATGATCAACAATGAGATGAACTAAATCAGTTCCAATAGAGCAATAATGAATTGAACCAGCTACACCCAGCAAAAGAACTCTGGGAGATGACTATGAACTACTACGTAGAATTCCCAATCCCTCTGTTTTTGTCCGACTGCATTTTTTATTTCCTTCACAGGCTAATTGTGCACTATTTCAAAGTCCGATTGTTTTTGCACAGCAAAATAACTGTTTAGACATGTATACATATATTGTATTTAACTTATACTTTAACATATTTAACATGTATTGGTCAACCTGCTATTTGGGGGAAAGGATGGGGGGAAGGAGGGGAAAAGTTGGAACAAAAGGTTTTACAACTGTCAATGCTGATCTTGTAAATAAAAAGCTATTAAAAAAATCATTAATGGTCCAGCCTAAATTTTCTTGTACAGTACTTAGATACATAATGTCCTTTAAGAATCAATGCAGGGGGGCAGCTAGATAGGTCAGTGGATAGAGTGCCAGCCCTTTAGTCAGGCACTTAACACTTTCTGCTATGTGACCCTAGGCAAGTTATTTAACCCCAATTATCTCAGAAAAAAAAAAAAAAGAAGGAATTCAGGGATTATCTTCTTTATGAATTTTTTTTGATGCCTTACTCCCCCCAAACTATCAGTGCCCTCCCTTACCAACTGCCTTGCACTTAACTACTTTGCATATATTTGTATTTATTCACTTTACATTTATGCATTCATTGTCACACATTAGAATGTAACCTTGTTGCAAGTAGGGATTTTTTCATTCGTTGTATTTATATTTCTAGTACCTAGCACAGTACTTTGCATAATAGATGGTACTTAATCTCATTGACTGATTTTGTTCATTCTATCTTGATTTGAAAAGAGAATTATAAAATTCCTAGTAATTTCTAGGGTTTTTTCTAATTCTTTCTGTAATATTTACTTTTCTTTAAGATCTTAGATGCTCTGCCATTTGGTACATATATGTATTATTGCTGTTATCTAATTTTCTATTTTAATTAGTTTTAAAAAACACCTAATTTTGTCCTTTCAAATGTTTTTACATTATAAATTTATTAATATTTGCTTTGAGTCTAATAATATTCTTGTATGGAGTGAGAGATAAAGTGAAAAACTTACAAGAATGTTTAAATTCCTTTTCTATATTTTATTTTCTGTAGTTCTCTGTGACTTACATAAGTATGTTGAGTATTAGCCAATACTTACTTAGATTTTAGATATATGTATTTAACCCAAAATGGTGACATTTATTGCTGTTCAAGTTATCAATGTTTAGACAACTAGTTGCCTGATGTTTGGTTCCTCCCAGAACCAGGGAATCTACTGTTTTTGGCACAAATAACATTCAATTAAGGGGTGGGGCACCTATTTCTTAATGTTCCCCAACCCATGATGTAATCCTTTGTAATTAAAACCTATAAAAACTGTATATCTTCTCCTAGTTCTTTAGCCCTTCTACTGTGAACTTTCTCTCTTTCCCTCCGTAGTGGAATTGCTCATTCTCATGAGAATTTATTAAATAAGCAACTTTTCTGCTTTTTACTTCAAGAGGTCTCTGAATATTCATTTTTTGGATAGGATTTTCAATCCCTCACAGTTTTGGGGGCTCGTCTGGGATGAATCTTTGGGGGAGACAGCTGCGCATCCCAAACGGGGATAGGTGCACTCACGGTTTGTTTTTTTCCATGGTCTCTTGTTCTGAGTAGCTTCCCTCCCTCTCTGACAAATGACCCGAGGCAGAGATATTCAGTGAAAAGTGGAATTGAAGACAAAAAGGAGAAATAGAGTCCTAATGAGCCAGTGGCAGTCTGAAAAGAAAACGTGTTCTCAAGGTAAGCTTGGGAGGTCTGGAGGTCTATTGGCTGGGTCGAGGGGGATCTGAGGAATTAGCCCTCCTAAAAATTTCTTTGGTGGACTGCTATTGACCCCAACAATAAAGGACTTTCTAAGGAAGCTCTCTGGGGTGACTGTGGAGCGTGAGAGTAACAAAGGACTGTTAGGTTCTTACTAAGTGCTAATGAGATAATGAGATGATAGGTTCTTACTAAGTGCTAAGTCAGTATTTAACAATTCTCTATTTCCGGCCTTTAAGGGGAGTTTTACCCCCTTTGAACTTCTGGGAAGGAGCTTAATGTTTTAAAGGAGCAAGTTCATTGGTAGAAATAATTTTCCCACAAGCCCTTGTGTTATCTCACATGCCCATTCTCTGGAAGGATAAAAGAAGACACCATTGAGCAAGGAGAGTCGAGTCTGGGCCAGAGTTAGGACTGCGGCCTGGAGGAGGAGTTCTGGATTGGATCAAGGAGAAGACGTCCCATGGATTCGCAAGTGAAGAGGACAGAGAAAAAGATTCACAGAGAAAAGAAACCTCCTCCCAGAGAAGGATTACAACTGAGAGACGATCAGAACTTTACATATTTTATGTGTGCAGGAGAGTGTGTGTGTGTGTGTGAGACAGAGACAGGAAGAGACAAGACAGATTACGTTGGTAGGAGCAAGCTCTTTAAACCCATATGCCAAACAAATACAAAGTAAGTTCAAGAGGAAATGAAAACCCATCCAGGAGGATCAAGAAGTCAGAAAGAAGCTCCTGAGCTAGGGGCAGACAGCAAGGCTAACAATTGTGATGTGATGGAGCAGAGCAGTCCATGGAAGTAGAAGGTAGATCTGTGTAATGTTCCTGTTGTCTCCAAAGACTGCCAATTGCTCTCTGGGAGGAGATCTGAAGTCTCAATTCAATCTCCTGGCCAAACTGTGACGTAGAGTAGATTCTCCTCCTCCTCCAGAGTGCCGCCCTCTTTTATCCTCCCAGAGAATGGGCCTGGGATAAAACGCAAGGGCTTGTGGGAAAATTACTTCTACCAAGGAATTTGCTCCTTTTAAACATTAAGCTCATCCCCAGGAGTTCAAAGGGGTAAAACTCCCTTTAAAGGCCAGAATTAGAGAATTTTTAAGTACCGACTTAGCACTTAGTAAGAACCTATCATCTCATTATCTCATTAGCACTTAGTAAGAACCTAACAAAGGACCTCCACTGACATTTGGTTTGAGACCAAGTTGTAAAAATGGGACAGAAGCAGTCCAAAGATGTATGTCAGGATGATAGCCAGGGAATTCCAGTCGACAGCCCACTTGGGAGCCAACTCAAGAGACTGGGATAAATTACCCAGGTATAAAGGGAAAGACAAGAAGATAATGATTAAATATTGCTGTTTTGTTTGGGACAATCAAGATATTGGTGGGGGAATAATTTGCCCAAAATATGGTTCTGCTGAGGATTGGATATGACATCAATTAAATATATATGTGAGTAATAGAGATCTGTATAACCCAGAGGAATCGGCTTATGCTAGCCTCTGGATGCCAGGAATTGCTAGAGCTATGAGAATTTTTCTGAGCAAAATGAAGGAAGAGAATAACCCTGATAAGGGAAAAGGAAAAGTAGATAACAACCTGGAGTCTGAAGTGGGATCCCCTTGCTGCCCTTCCATCTCCTTATGCTATGCCCCTTCTTGCACCACCAGAGGAAGATCTTTTGCCTCCTCCTCCCCCTCCTCTAGAAAAGAGGTAATGGATTTGGGTCAGGAGGGTGTAGGCAGAGCTTGCAGTGACTCATATAAATATCTAAGAAAAGAATTAGAGCAATTAAGACAGGATGTTCAAAATCTCCCCTATAGAGAGAAAACAGAGCCAGGGCCAGTAGCTAATAAAGTACAGAATATGTATCCATTTAGAGAGGTTCTGTTAAGTGGGGCTCAGGGAGGATTTGAGTAAATGACCCAGGATGAGCCTATGGGCCTGATTGTTATGAACCCATCCTGGGTCATTTTCTGTATATTTCTGCTCTGCTGGGATCACTCCCTCACTCAGGAGTGAGTGCCTCCTCTCCCATTCCCATATAGCCTCTGCTCAAATTGAGCACCTCTCCTTGGGAGTGAATAATATGGATAAGATATGCATCAATTCTGACCAAGTATATAAGTTGGGGCCTAAAAATTGATCCAATTGTTTGGATGCCCCAACCAAATCTTCCATGAGAGAGACTAATTCCTTCTTAAATTTTCTAACCTCATTCACTGACAGAGGTGCATTTACAAATCCAATACCTCCCTGAGCCCCGCTGATCTGAGGATTTGAGGGAGCTAGTGAATGTAGGAATAAGGGATGTCTTCCTGAAGAGACAAAATATAAACAAAGCACTGACTATCATTCAGGAAAAGTATGAGTAACCAGCCCAATATTTAGAAAGGCTCAGAGAAGGAATGAGGAAGTATTCAGGGGCTGACCCTGATAGCCCAGAGAATGGACAAATATTGAAGGTACAGTTCGTATCCAATTCCTGGCCAGATATTAATAAGAAAATACAAAAGACTGAGGGGTGGATGTAGTCCCCACTAGAACCCTTCTGGAAGAAGCCACCAAGGTGTATGTAAAAAGGGATGAGGAGAAAGAAAAACAGAGAGATGGAAGAATTAAGATGTTGTTACAGACAACACAGCAGAAAGCTAATAAGGAGAAAGAGGTAAGAAGGAATGAAAGAAAGCCGCATTAGGAAAGAGGTGAGGGGAGTGGAAGGAAGAGAGTTGATGTGACTTATTGGTCTTGTGGAAAATCAGGTCACGTCTCTAAGAGATGCCCGCAGAAAATTGAAGAGGAACAGGTATTGTCCCTGGTAGAGTTGGAAGACTAGGGGTATCAGGGGCTCCAGGGTCCCCAAGAATCCTTGATAAATTTGAAGGTGGGGTCTAAAAGGGAAGAAATGGTTTTTTTAGTCGATTCGGGTACAGTTGGAACCTCTGTGACAGGACTACCAGCAGAGGAAAAATTATCATCAAAATGTATGATGATTTTGGGAGTTAAGGGAGAAACTTTCTCAGTACCTATGACTGAAGTATTATCAATAGAATATGAGGGAATTAGACTTCTGGCCAAGATGGTGGAGAGGAGGCAGACAGGTGCTTGAGCTCTGTGTTTTCTCTCAGAACTTATTTCATGAGAAGTCTCAGAATTAATGCTTGACTGGAAAAAAACCCCACAAATAATCACCAACAGAAGACATCCTTGAAATTCGCCAGAAAAGGTCTGTGTTTGCTCGGGGGAGGGGACGAACAAACTGGGCGCCAACTGAGGGCAGGCAGCCAGAACGAGACAGACAGCTCACAGAGCTCATACCTGAGGAGGGAGGGGTGCAATCTCTTCCGTTTCATTGAAACGACCTTTACCCCAGAGTGCATACTCCATTTTGGCAGCAAGCAGTAGCAGCAGAGAAGGTGTAAACACTGGAGGTGAAGAATAAAACCCCAGAAAGCTAGCATCTCTCAGGACCCAGCTACCCCCACCCCCATCCAGAGTGACTCAGCAGTTCTTAGAGCCTCAGAGCGCAGACACAGTGCAGCTATCGCTGTCCTGCTAGTGCCTCACTGCTGCCTCCCCCAGTCTGTAGAGTAAGCCCGGTAACACCATCCAACCCCATCTCCCCCCCCCCCCCGCCCCAAAACAGACCAATTGTTTCTCTTGTCAATTTGTTTTCTTCAATACCCGCTCTGACAAAATGAACAAAAAATTTAAAAGGGCTCTAATCATTGACGGCTTCTGTATGGATAGAGAGCAGACTTCAAACCCTGAGTAGACTAAAAACAGACTGTCTCTAGAGGAATCCCCTAAGGGGGATATGATCTGCTCCTCAATACATAAGACTCTCATAGAGGAAATCAAAAAGGCTCTCACAAGACAGCTAAAAGAGAAATGGGAAAAGGAAAGGGAAGCTTGGCAAGAGAGTCTGGAGAAGTCATCCCAGGCATTTAAAGACAGAGTGGATAAAGAAAACAAATCATTGAGAAATAAAATTAGTGAGCTGGGAAAAAAAAAAAAAAAACAGCTCTCTAAAAAATAAAATAGATGAAATGGAAAAAAATTCCATAGAAGAAAAAAACCAATCAGACCTAGAAAAAATAATAAAATTCATATGGAAGAACAAAAGATTGAGAATTTCAAGGGAAGTAATGAAAAAAAAAAATCAAATGAAAGTGGCCTAGCAGTCACCAAAACCACTGGGAAATGAGTGTAAACGGTTAGCATTTTTTTGTTTTCCTCCCCAGGTTATTTTTATTTTCTGAATCCAATTCTTCCTTTGCAACAACAACAACAACAACAACAACAACAACAACAAAATTCAGTTCTGCACATATATATTGTACCTAGGATATATTATAACACATTTAATATGCATGGGAATGTCTGCCATCTAGGGGAGGGATGGAGGGAAGGAGGGGAAAAATTCGGAACAGAAAGGATAATGTTGTAAAAAATTACCTATGCATATGTACTGTCAAAAAATGTCATAATTATAACATTAATTTAAAAAAATAAAAAAATAAAAGAATATGAGGGAGTTAAAGTTTTGGGGCAATTTTTAGTGGGGCAGGTGTAAATTTGTTAGGGAGAGATTTGATAACAAAGCTTTCAATTAGTCTTGTGCCTTGGGGCCTCCTACTGGTTCCAATCTGAACTTTTGTGATGAAGGAAGTAGACAAACAAAAGATTAATTCTGAAGTTTGGGCAGGTCCCTAGAATCCAGGACTGTTGTCTATTCCCCCAATACAAATAACTTTAAAGGATCCCCAAACCGTTATAAAGGTCCGGCAATATCCAATCCCAAATGAAGGAAAAAAAGGACTAAAGCCAGTAATCGGAAGGTTGCTGAAAACAGGACTAATTGAACCCTGCATTTCACCAATTAATACTCCCATTCTCTCTGTAAGGAAAAAAGATGGGACGTATAGAATGGTCCAATATTTAAGGGAAATAAATAAAATAGTATTGTCATCTCATCCAGTAGTACCGGACCCTTATATGATCTTGGGAAAGATTCCAGAGGAAAGTGCATAGTTTAGCATGATAGATTTAAAGGATGCATTTTGGAATTGCCCCTTAGCTGAGAACAGTCAGAATATTTTTGCATTTGAGTGGGAAGATTCAGATACAGGGAGAAAACAGCAATATCAATGGTGTGTTACTACCACAGGGATACACAGAGTCCCCCAGTTTGTTTGGGCAAATACTGGAAGTAATAATTGAAAATTTTATGAATCCAATTCAAGGAGTAAAAGTTTTACAATATGTAGATGATCTTCTTGTGGCAGGACAGAAAAGAAATGATATTGCCCAAGTTACTATCAGTCTTTTAAATTATCTAGGGACACAAGGATTAAGATCTTGTTTCCCAGGAGAAATTGCAATTTGTGGAGCGTGAGGTAAAATATTTAGGTCATTTTATAAGTGAAGGGAAAAAGAAATTAGACCCTGTATGGGTGGAGGGGATTCTTGGAATTACTAAGTCTAGGATGAAAAAGAGCCTCCAGAAATTTCTAGGATCGGTGGGGTATTGTAGTACCTGGATTGATGAATAGGAATTATTAACTAAGCCTTTGTATACTCATTTGTTGGAAGAGAAGCCTGATATCGTGCAATGGGATTCAGAAAGGGAACAAAGTTTTGAACAATTTAAAAGGGCATTAATGTCAGCCCCTGTATTACTTTTGCCATCTTTAGAAAAGCCTTTTCATTTATATGTAAATAAGGTAAACAGGGTGGTATTAGGAGTATTGGCATAATTAAGGGGAGGGCAGAGACACCCCGTGGCCTTTTTGTCAAAAACATTGGACCCAGTGGCAAAAGGATGGCCTACTTGTATTCAAGCAATGGCAGCCACAGCACTTTTGGTAGAAGAAAGTCAGAAATTCCTTTGGGGGTAGTTTAAATAGTGAGTGTTCCGCACCAAGTTTGATTACTTCTGAATCAAAGGGCCAGGAGGTGGTTAACTGATTCAAGTATTTTAAAATATGATGCAATTTTATTGGAAAGAGATGATTTGGTATTCTCACCAGACCATAACCTTAATCCAGCCATGTTCTTATCTGCTTCCCCTGGGGAACATGTATCCCTTGAACGTGATTGTTTACCAAACTAAGATTAGGGAAGATTTGCAGGTGGTCCCTTTGTTGAAAGGTACTCAGTGGTTCACAGATGATTCCTCAGGAGTAGTTAATGAGAAAAGGAAAAATGAATATGCTATTGTTAATGGGGAAGACTTGACTCTGGTTCAAGCTGGATCCTTGCCAAAAGAGTGGTCAGCTCAAATTTGTGAATTATATGCATTAAATCAAGCCCTAAAATTGCTTGAAGGAAAGAATGGAACCATATATACAGATTCAAAACATGCTTGGAGAATTGTTTATATATTTGGGAAAATATGGAGGAAAGGGGAATGGCAAATAGCAAAGGAAAGGGATTGGCACACAGGGCATTGGTCACTGAAATTTTAACTAATTTCATATTGCCTAAGAATATTGCAGTGATTCACATGCAAGAACATCAGAGAAGAAATTCATTTGAGGCTAGGGGAAACCACCTTGCAGATGAGGAAGCAAAATGGCTGGAGAAGAGGAATCTGTAAGTACACAGGAAATGATGCTAATTTCAACGTTTCCACCTCAATTGCCGCCACCTTCCCTTACCTTGGAAAAGAAGAAAAAGATTCAGAACCTTGGTGCTCAGGGAGATAAAGAAGGGCATTGGTTCCTATCCAATGGCAGAGGGGTACTGACCACAGCAGGTATCAGACATGTACTCCAACATTTACATCAGAGCAGTCATTGGGGTGTCCAGAACCTGTGTGATGTGGTCCTGACTAAGTTTGAAGACTTGGCCTGTACACAATAGCATGGCAGCTTGTTAGTGGTTGTCTTGTTTGTCAAAGGACAAATAGGGTGGCCCAATGACAAGTAGAAAAAGGAGGAAGGCCCCCTGGTATCAGGCCTTTTCAATGTGTACAGGTGGACTTCACTGAATTGCCATCTGTGGTGTGTCTCAAATACCTGTTGGTTGTAGTGGACCATCTGACCTCATGGGTGGATGCTTTTCCCCTTACCCAGGAAACAGCCTCGATGCTTGTAAAAAAAACTTCTTGAACACATTATTTTGAGGTATGGGTTGGTGGAATGAATAGATTCAGACCAAGGCATTCATTTTACCACCAGAGACCTCCGGGCTATAGCCCAAGCTCTAGAAATATCCTGGGATTTGCATACCCATGGCATCCATCTTCATCAGGCACAGTGGAAAGGATCAATCAGGAAATTAAATGGCAATTAACTAGATTGGCCTTAGAGACACAATTGCCCTGGATTAAGTGCCTTCCCCTTGCCTTGCTAAGGATTAGAACAAAACCTGGAAAGTATGTGGGTTATCACCCTGAATTATTATATGGTCACCCTTATCCTAGGGAAATGCAAAACTCCTCTTTAGACCCAATATTTGAAACTAAGGATTTGTTTTTGAGAAAATATGTTGTGTCTTTATTACAACATTTAAAGACTTTACAATTGAAAGGGATTATTGCTCAGACTCCTCCCTTAGGTTTCGAAGTACACAAGCCGGAGACTGTGTCCCAGTTTGGAAGTGGAAGGAGGATAAGCTGACACCAACCTGGGAAGGATCATTCCAGATCCTCCTAACATCAGTCACAGCAGTCTGTACCAGAGAAAGAGGATGGATTCACCATACCAGAATTAAAGGAACAGTGGATACTCCAGGGGTGTGGATCTTGAAGCTGAATCCATAAGATCAGTTAAAGCAAACGTTAAAAAGGACCTGATGAATTGTGAATGTAAAATCTTAATATCAGTACTGATCTGGGGTACTATATTGAGGCTTTTTTCTAACAGTGTTAGATATTTTCTGTTGGACAGTGTTACTTCGACTCAGAAATTTGACTATTTATTCAGTAGAATGGAGGCCAAACAAAACACACACAGGAGATTGTGCTTTCTATCCCTGTGTATAACACTACCCCTTGCTGAACAATCCCTAATCCTTTACTGAAGGAAGGCAATAGCTTCCTGAACTTGATTCAGGTTATTGCTGATACATTTTATCTCAAAAACTGCTCGATATGTGGGGGACCCGAACAACTCACACGATGGCCCTGGGTACCTGTCCCTTTATTTCCAGCTTGGAAATGATGATACAGGATTTTGATCAGATCAGGAGGAACATCAGTGGAAACTAACTAATGCTGTCCCAGGAGGGCACTGTTTAAATCAAACAGGCACAGGATATTGGATGGGAGAAAGTAAATGGGAATGGACTTTTTATCCACCAGCCAGAGAAAGTAGATGTTATAGATTGTAGTAAATACAAAAATAGATGGAATAAAATAACTATTGTTTGTGATGATGGGTCAGTGATTAAATGTACTCATCAACATGCAGTAGAGGGTAGTGAAGAATGCTTGAAGGAATTTAAAAAGAAACCAACTTGTCAAACACCCCAAGATTTATGGAGATGTTTAAGGTTAAATAGTACAAAGCCAGGTACTGCTAGTACTGTAATGGGATGGAAGTGGGAAAATAGAAATGGAACTATTAGAAGA
The DNA here is from genome assembly GCF_048593235.1 of Sminthopsis crassicaudata. Lineage (NCBI taxonomy): Eukaryota > Metazoa > Chordata > Mammalia > Dasyuromorphia > Dasyuridae > Sminthopsis > Sminthopsis crassicaudata. Next base: position 341,809,338 of record NC_133617.1, on the reverse strand, counting down.
ATGATTGGTAACTTTTGGAGTAATATAGATTTTACTGGGGAAAATTACTATAATTGCACTTGGAGCCTGAAAAACAACTTTGGAAGTGTAATTCAAAAACCATGAAAGGGGGACCGTTAGGCCTATGTGATATTAGATATTTCCCTCTTATTGAACAATCAGAAATCCGGGAGTTTTTATTTTCTGGCACGAGAAAACCCAGCTTTAAGTTGTGGTCAAATGGCATATACTCACCTCTCAAGGAATTGGACTGGGAGTTATTATATAGGTACAATAAGGCCCAAGTTTTCTTCCTTCCAGAAGATAGTGAAGTTGATAAATAATGTGTAAGCCTGTTAACTGATTTTGAGCAATGTGTAAATTCTTCATAGAACATATGATAAAAATCACTTACGTATTAGGAGGGGGGAGTTGTGTGGAGTAGAGATAAAGTAAAAAATTTACAAGAATGTTTAAATTCCTTTTCTGTATTTTATTTTCTCTAGGTCTCTGTGACCTGCATTAAGTATGTTGAATATTAGCCAATATTTACTTAGATTTTAGATATGATGATGACATTTATCGCTGTTCAAGTTATCAGTGTTTAGACAGCTAGTTGCCTGATGTATGGTTTCTCCTGGAACCAGGGAATCTGATGTTTTTGGCACGGATAATATTCAATTAAGTGTGGGGGGCACCTATCTCTTAATGTTCCCCAACCCATGATGTAATCCTTTGTAATTAAAACCTATAAAAATTGTGTATCTTCTCCTAATTCTAAATTCTAAATTCCTAATTCTACTATCAAAAGAAAGTAGAGCTTTCTCTCTTTCCCTCCTCATGGTGGAATTGCACATTCTCATGAGAATTTATTAAATAAACAACTTTTCTGCTTATTACTTCAAGAGGTCTCTGAGTATTCATTTTTTGATAGGATTTTCAATTCCTCACATTCTTTATTTTGTTCTGTTCCTTTGGATCCTTTTCTAATTATTTAAACACAGATTCAACTGATTTTCTTTTTTTTTAATCTCTTATTAAGAGATGATTGGACACCAAATATTTTGTTTTGTTTTGTTTTGTTTTCCAAGGCAATTAGGGTTAAGTGACTTGCTCAGGGTCACACGGCCAGGAAGTGTTAAATGTTTGAGGCCAGATTTGAACTCAGGTCCTCATGACTTCAGGGCTGATGCTCTATCCACTGCATCACCTCACTGCCCCTACGCTATAATTTGTTAACAGTTATTCTAGACATCTGCTATTATTTTTATACTTTTAAAATTCAGGCTTTGTGTAGTATACATTTTCTTCAAATTTCCTGATTTGTAATCAGATTATCATTTAGAAAGGCTTTGCTTTTTTATCATGGATTTCTGATTGTTCAATAATTCTTGCATTATTCCTTCTTGATTTATTTTTCAAGTCAGTTTTTTTTTCCAGCGAGATATTTCACATTTTCTCCTATTTTTCCCATATATTTTACATTGTTTTATTGTGTCTTGTTATTTCTTGGAGTTACTGGCTTATTTTCCTGATTCTAAATTTTAAGGAATTATTTTTTTCAATGATCTTTTGTACTTCTTTTTTCCATTTAGTCTTTTCTGCTTTTTAAGTTCTTTTCTTCAGTGAATGTTTATGTCTCTTTTACTATTAGACTAATTCTCTTTTTAAAGATGTTATTCTCTTCAGTATTTTTGTACTGCTTTTATAAAACTGTTAATTCTCTTTTCATAATTGTCTTTCCTCACTGTCGTTTCTATTCCTATTTTTTTCTCTACCATGCTTATATTTTGATAGTAATTTAGTCTACAGCAATTCTTCACAGCACATTACTTGAATACATTTCACATTGATATGGTTTGGTGAACACCATCTAGATGTCATATTGATTTGAATTCTTTAAAATTATTGGGATTCACCTGCTCCCCCCAAATCTTCTAAGTAAACATGTAACCTATGGACATCCAATGATTTTTGAGGCTTAACAGACACTACAGTGACACTTTAAATATTCTGTGTTGATTATTCACCTCTAAGTTGAAGCTACATTTCCATCCATTACTGAGGAGTTTAATGCACATAAAGTTGCTTTGAGGATGAATTAGAACTGCTCACTACACCAATTTGAATGAAGGGTATCTGTGTGAGTTATAGCTTTGGATCTGGAGACAGGAAAGCCCCATTTCAAATACTGCCTCAGATACTGTGTGACTAGATAAATACTCAGCTTCTCTCAGTTTCCTCATCTATAAAATCAAGAGTCAGGCTCAATGACGTTTGTAAATCTTTGATCTTGATACCTTGCCCATGTGATTAGCATGAGAGACTTTAATCAAATAAAGTTATAATTGATTTCCCCATGACTTTTTAATTTTTACACCTGTTAGCAAAGCCTTCTCCAAAAGAGTAATTATATTGATATTGGGTTTCACAATTAGCAGGAGTAAAGCAGGAAATCCATATGCAAGATATATTTGTCCAGAAGAGCTTTATTAAAGAAAATATGTAGTTAATGAGATGCTGTAGCCCCAGTATAATTTGGACTCAGATTGGAGAAAATGTTTTGCTACAGATCTCCATATAGGCTTTCATATGGAGTAGTAGGATGGAGGTTCTAAAACAGCTTTTCAGCATTCCTATAATTTAAAAAAAAAAAAAAAAGAAAAAGAAAAAAGAAAAAGTTTTATCTCTAACTCTCTGATATACATTAAGAATTCTACTGGAGTCTGGGTCTGCTAACTGCTTTCAGGTGGCTTTTGGTGTCTCTGAGTGGGTGAAAGATGTGAAAGATATAGATAAAATGTGTGTGTGCTAATGGAAATAATGTGAAAGATCACATCTGTAATCCCAGGTCCTCTGAGGCTCCTGAGGTCCAGGTGGACATTTATCTATAAATTTATAACTGGAGAAATGAAGGCCTTTCCCACTGGTTTTATGGATGAAAACAAAGACAAAAAAACAAAACAAAACAAAAAAATAAACCAAAAAAACCTAAGAAAATAAAACTTAGATGGATAGTAAACAATTAGTGCGGGTGGGAGCTTTTCCCAGGACTACTGCCTTGAAGTTCCTCCGATAGTCTGAAATAAAGTTTTGGGTGGTTCTCTCAAATAATACTCAAGAAGGTAGTTACAATTGTAATCTTGAGATTTACATATGAATGAATATAGATTATGTATATACATTGTTATTGTTAGATGAATTGTGTAGAAGATCCAATTGGCTCTGAGGGCCATGGAGTCCAGCTATTCTTACAGATTTCTAGACTCATAGGTACAAAAAACAATTATTTCCTAGTGCCCTGTCAGAAGGGACTAGCTTTTCTTAATGACCTGTGAGGTCAGCATGCTTCAGATAATTTTAATTCTGCTAGGTGGCCTTAACACACAAAGTATTAGATCCTAAAGTCAAGAAGAGGCGAGTTCAAAGACTCACTAGCTTCATGACAAGGGCAAAATGATTTTATTTCTTCTTCCGGTTCCTTAGCTATAAAATATGGATATTTATGATAATACCTACTCCAGAGTTGTAGAATTATATATTTATAAAAGGCTTGACATAGTTTTTGGAACATAATAGACACATAACACATGCTGCTTCTTGTCCCTTTTTATCTAAAGTAACAAACAAGATTCCCTTATATTTCTTTCCTTACAAACATATCATTATAGTAGTTTTCTTTGTGACTCCATTTTGAGTTTTCTTGGCAAATATATTGGAGTAGTTGTTCTTTCCTATTCCAGATACAGGGATACTGTAAGGATAAGGGAACTGAGGCAGACAGTTAAGTGGCATAGCTAGTGTCAGGAAGATGAGTCTTCCTATTTCTAGACACTCTCTCCACCTCGCTGTCCCTCACAGTGGTCACCATTATAAAGATTTTACATGATACATTGTCTCTATTGTCGAGAAAACTTTAAGTTGATACAGAGATGCCTATATACGAAAGGCTCTGAACGAGGTTTGTATTTCTCCTCATAGTGTGGGAAGCTCTATCATACATCATTTATTCTTATTTTACTTATTTATATATATATATATATATATACACATATATATTATTATTACATATATATTTTTACATATATTTATGAAGAAAATTTAGCCAGAGAGACTAATTTGCAGCAAGGTCACAGCAATTAAGTAAATTAGCTGGAATTGTTACATTGTTTATTAAGCGGAGTAAATGTACTATATTAGAATGATTCCAAGGAACCCGTCTCCTGTTTGGAGGTGTTTTAACCTTGGCTTCAGCGGAGCTCAGGCCCTGGACAGACACTGCCAATGCTAAAGAAACACGGTTTCCCACGTCCGAGCGCACAAGGTGCTGGACTCTGGCTCAGCAAGCCTGGGATTTACACCAGCTGCGACAGTTTCCGACTCTATAAAATGGGAAGACAAATACCCAGTGGTTCCGGGAGGCTCTAAAGAGAAACCGCATGCAAATGATCAGCTGTTATTAAAAAAATGATGATGAAAAAACTTATTTGTGGGTGCTTTGAGAGGCCGAGAAGCCTGCTAAGATTGCGTTTTTGATCTAGAATGTCCTCCGTAGTAAAAAGGGGATAACGAGAGCCCTACGTCACTAGGTGGGTGGGAAGACGGGGTCAAATCAGATCTTTTAAAAGGAAATCACTAGCAAACCTTAAAGGGCCAGATCACATATATATGACTACGAACATTATTGTTGGGAAAGTCTGGAGTCGGGCGACCACGTACCAGGACCTATCCAGGCCCCTGGACCACTCTGCCCCCACGCTCATATCATCGGGCGCGCCTCGGGAACAGAACCAGTAGCTGCCGGCTTCGCCAGTCGCGCGGCACGCTGGGAACGGCGCTCCACTATCAGGACAGACGCGGGAAAGTAGTGAATTTCACAGGCATCTTTCTATAACTCCGGGTAGTCACTTTCCCCGCCCTGGGGGCCTTCGACTGCCCACGAAGCAAAAATATTACGCTCCAGGTGAGGCTCCGCCTTCTCCCTCCGAGAAGAGGGCGCTGCCTCCCACCTTCTGCCGACTTAGGAGCCTGCCCAAGTGCCTGCTCAGAAAAGAATCTGCATTGTTAAATTCCTGGGGTGGTGAGGGGTCTCAGACGACGCCAACCCTTATTTATATATTTAATTTTAGAACATCCGGATCGGCAGATCTTCAGATTCCTGCAATATGTAGTTTTAGCTCATTTCTTTCAGGCTGTGCTATGGACAACCTCGCCCCGGCAGGGAAAGGCGGGGTCCTAAATGGGTCGCGTCGCTCTCTAGGGCGGTGCCCGGCGCAGCGTTTTCCCCACGGTACCCGGGGCGGCGACTACCACGGGCTCGGGGTGTCGCTCGCTCGCTCCGCGGGGACATCGGTGTCCGGATGGACTCACCCGGTCCCGGCGGGAAGTGGCTCCGCAGGCTCCGGCCGGGCAGGCGGCGGCGGCGGCCGCGGCGGCAACAGCAGCAGCAGCGGCGGCGGCGGTCGTACGAAGCGGCGGTGGAGGCGATCGGTCCCTGAGGCAGAGGAGTCCGGCTTCCTGCGGCACCATGATGCCCGGGGAGACTCACTCCAAGGCTGCGGGAACGGCAGCGGATGCCTCGGGTTGTCAGGGCTGCTCCGCACTCCAACAGGTACGGACTGTGCGCCGAGAAGGGGAGGGCCGGGCTCCTTCCCCCTTCCCACTCCAAATTCGCCCTCCCCAAGTTCATCCCTGGGACCCGCCCCTTTGGAGGCCGGGGTCGGTGAGCTGGCCCCTAGGTCCCACCCCACTGCCTTTTGTCATCTCTTTGCATTTGGGGTTCGCGCTCCCGCCCCCGCTCCTGGAGCATTTTGGAAAAGGAATTTTCTCGTTTTAGAAACCACGTGTTCTTTTGGGGGGGAGTACGTCGTGGAGAGTGTAGGGGGAGTTGGGTCCTAGGGTTTGCAGGCCGACCAGCCCTTAGGATCATGCCGGATTCTTGCTTTGCCTGAGGATTGACTGCGCGGGTGGACGCTCTTTTTCTCGGTCTACGTTAGGTTTTCGCGTGGAGCTCTTTGCTTTGGGGATAGGGATGGCTGCTGAAGGCTGGCTGTGCAGTGCTGTTCTTTCTTGTAGGGCTGAAAGGTTCCTTCACCCCCGTCACACCCCCAACCCACTGTATTTGTTTTAAAGCTCCCTCCTACCCAAAGCACTCCCCCTGGGAGGTGTGGTCACGCCTTGAATTGCTAGAAGCTGCAGAAGATAATGTTTTTGTTTTTTGTATTTTTTTTTGTTTTGTTTTGTTTTGTTTTTTCCTGACTATTCTGCTCTTTGGTGGAAATCTCTAGAGAAAATCACCTTAAAGGTTGACTTGGATAGGGTCAGACTGTCTGCAACTATTTATGAAGCACCTACTCTGTGCCAAACAATATGCATGCTACTGGGAGTGCAAAGACAAAGAGACTCGTCCCATCTTCTTTAGTAATTTTTGCTTTTCTATTATTTGGGAGGAGGAAAGGAAAGAAGGGTGTGAGGAGTAAGACAACGTAAACAGTTTTTATAATATACAAAATAAGTAAGTGGGACTTTAAAATGGAAAAGACCCTGGAGCTGAATTTTGAAAAAAAAAGCTAGCATTTCTATAAGAAAAGGTGAGGAGGGAGATACCCTGGAATAAAGCTTGTGCAGAGGCACCTGGAATTGAGATGAAATGTGAGTGATAACATCAAGGTAGCCAATTTGCAGCCCAATTTGTAATTCTTGTTAGGGACTGGTTGTGAGGACTTTTAAAAAATGCTATTTGAGAATTCTTGTTTCCTTTCCCTGAGATTTCAATTGTGATAATGTCAACCTTGTTGGGAGGAGCTATGTTGTATTTTTAGGACACTATGTCATATGTAAATGACTTTTCACGTATTGCAACTAGAGGAATTTGCTCATATGATCCCAAAGAAAGTGTTTGTGTAGGGTGTTATGGAGCATTTTGGAGTGATATAGACAGGTGCTGTAAGAATCTCTCTTAAGGTACTACCTATGTAGCACTAAGGTGCTACATAAAAATATGAACTAAGAAGTGTTTTGTTTTTCCCATTTTAGAGCCCCAAATTTTGATAAGTGTGAATCATCTTTAACGATTGTTTTTAGTAGTTCATCTATACAAGAGATCATAACTGGAAGAAATCTTAGGGGCCATCTAATTCAACTCCCGCATTTTACAGATGAGAATATTGAGACTCAGAAAGGTAGTGACTTGACCAAGGTCAAGTAAATATACCAGGCTGCATTTGAAACCAAGACCTCTGACTCCGATCCCAGGGCTCTTTCCATTGTTCCATGATGCCAGCTTAGGTTCTTCATTAGTCCATTCTGGTTGAACTTTATGTTCTCTTTTAACTTTAAATTATTTTCAAATAAATGTCTACTACTTGCAAAGACTAGCAATATAAAGATAACTGAAATAACCCTAGAATTCATTATTCAAGTAGCATTGGGAAGATAAGCTACCTATTATGACTATAGCAGTTTGTACTAACTCTAAATTTTGAGTTTAAGAAAACTGTGTTACTGTTAAATTTGTGTGCAAGCATTGTTAGAAACATACTTGATACATCCTCAGATATGAGGAAAATTTATTAAAGAAGAACTTTAAGGAATTGTCTTAACCTTTCTGCTAGAAGTGGGCTCAGGTTCTCTTGGGAAAGAGGGAGGAGTATGCACCCTGCAAGAGAAGCTTTAGATTTGTTAGCTTGTCATAGTCCCTTCCCTCAGAGATCATAATTGGTCCATTCCGTTTTGGATTACAATCTTTCTAATATGCCCACTGTATGCCCCTTAAATATGTAAAAGCATGTCCCATCTCCCTTATATATCCAATGTTCAAACTTGTATCTACCAACAACAGATAGATGACTGGTCCAAATATTCATTTACCTACTTAGGATATAATGACTAAATATTTTCAGATTTAAAATTGCAAGGTCTTACTTACATTCTTGAATTATGCTCATGGCTTCTATTGATTACTTGCTCTGATTATAGAAATTTGCTATAAGAAAAAAGTGGGAACATGATTATAATGGAATCTAAACTGGTCCTTCAGGTTTCAGTTTGAGAGCACATACATGAAGGATAAAGCTTCCATAGCTTTTTCACAGTTGACAACCAGTAACAATTCCACCTGTAGACTCAGAAATCATGTGGGTTCTTATTCAAAGGAACACCATTGGGAAACTGAGTCAGAAGGATCCCATCTTAAGCAAAGGTGAGGGTTGTCCTTCCTACTCTTGTCTAGATACTGACCTTCACCTGTAACAATTCAGGATCACAATCCTCTGAGTAATTTGTGGCATTTCTCTCAAGTTTCTGACTTGAGGATTTCAGTAGACAATTAATATTTAAAACTCTAAACAAAATCGATTACAGTACCAAGAGATTTTAACTCAAATAGTAAATTTCATTAATTGAAGCTTCAGGTCAATTTAGCTCTTAAAGATCACATATCCTAAGTAAGTTTTGAGTGTAATCTTACATTGATAACAATAAGAGATTCATGGGTGGGGTTGTCCTAATTTAACATTAAAAAACCCTATCAGAATCAACAATTTTTCATCCTAAAAAAAATCAATTCATCTAGCTCCCAATCAAGAAGTCACTATAAACTTTCCTAAATTTTTAAATAATAGGCATATCAATATTGTTAAAATTCCTCTAAGCACAGTTCATCTCCCTTTCCACCAAAATATTCCTAATTGTCCTGGTGCAAAGTCAATTTTAGAGGTTATAAGTTATTCTTAACAATCCTTTCTTGAGGTTCCTCCATAGGTCCTTTAACCCTGGTGTAATGAGTCTATCCCTTCTCATGTATGTTCCATTATCAGAATCATTAGTCTCCACTATATTTAATCTATACTTAAGTATTCCACTAACTTCTCTTGCAGCAGCAGATCTCAGGGGAAAGCTTCCACCCATCCTATCAAATAGTCCACTATAACCCGTAAATATCTCAGTTTTCCCACTGACGTCATTTCAGTAAAATCTAACTTAAATACTCTGGGCTATCTTCCCCCAAAGGACATCTCCTCAATACCTTCTTTTTTATCTTTAGACACATCACACATCTTTCAGGTATTTGTTTTGCAATTACACATATCCCTATACACCAAATTTCTTGCTTTTAATGATACCAGGCTGGGGTTGGGACCACAATGGTGCAGGAAACAGGGCTGTGCTGGCATGTCATGGCCTGCATCAGGACTATAAGTTGGACTCCCATCCCGGTATCATGGGTCTTTTCTACTCAACTGAAGTGGCCTTCTGCTAGAAAACTCAGCTTTTTCAAAATCTGTTCAGTCACCACCCAAAGGAATTTGAAGTGGCTGGGCCAGTCCTTTCTTTTATTCTCTCATCTCAACTCTGCCTTTCCAAAAATTTTTTTAAGACATCAACATATTGCTTGAGCACATCAATGATTTACTGCCGAATCTTCTTCATCATGGCCTTATTTAACATTCTCCTCCCATCAGGTCTATAAAATCTTATAAATTCTACCCTTTAAAGTATAAAGGGAGAAAACAAGACAAACATTTAAGATGCAAATTATTCAATCAGGTCATTGATCCCAACCACTTTGGCCTGAAATGGCTATTATTTTAAGCTTGTGGTTTTCTCAGAATCACAAGATTCTGATTGGCTTATTTCTCTAGAGCTCCCATTTCCTTATTTGCTCAGGCTTCTAAGAGATAGAAACTTAATTGTCCTGTGGAAACCTAACTTTCCTTAATTTCTCACATTCTGAAAACCCTCTGGTTTTGAGTGGTACTTAGAAGTAGTATTTTACAATTACCTTGAAGCTTAGGACATTCTTTGGAAACCTAATTTTTCAGTATTTCTCACAGCAATATCAAGATAGTATAATATTTATTTTTTAGGAATACTCTGCATATTGAAACTTTATAAAGCATAGTATTTCCAATGATATACTTTGTTTTGTTATTTGTGATCATTTTTGTAGGAAGAAATTACTACAGAGAGAGGGCCACTTTTCTCATCACCACCAGCAAAAATTGTTGATCAACAACCACCAAAAAGAAGATAGACACAGGTGTCCTGAGTGTGCAATATCCCCTAGAGAATCATTGACAATCTTTTAAATACTTGAAGATAGCAAAAAGAAATATTTTAGCTTAAAATATTTAGGCAAAACCATCAATAATATAGAGTAAAAAAGATAAGAAGGCTCAGAGTGAAATCTTTAAGGGCCCATTTTGGCATGGATGATAGTGTAATATGGATGAAAACCAAGGAAGGAAACTAAGAAAGAAAAGTTGTAGTTAGGGAAATCCAGGACAGAGAGAGGTACAGTGTCATCAGGAATCTTGAAAGTCCTCTGTTTCATTAAACATCTACTTTTTTTCCTGAAAGAACATACAATGTTGCTGGGTAGGTGATTACTGGTTGTAATTCTAGCTTCTTTGCCATCCAGAATATCATATTCCAAGCCTTTGGATTCTTTAATGTAGAAGTTGCTAAGTCTTACGTTTGAGTTATCTTGATTGTAACTCCACAATATTTGTTTGTTTCTTTCTAGCTGCTCCTTGACTTGAAAATTCTGGAATTTGGCCATAATGGTTCTTTGGGGGATATTGCAGACTCAGAAACTTGTATCTATCTTCTTTTTAGTAGTTGTTGGTCAACAGTTTTTTTTTTTTTGCTGGTGGTGATGAGAAAGGGTGGCCCTCTCTTTGTAATTATTACTTCCTACAATGAAGGCAATGGAGAATGGGCCTAAAGCGGGTCTAGTGGTTTGGTTTTGTTGTGGTGGTAGCAGCGGCGGCAGCAGTGTCTTTTGCTACTCTAATCTGTCCTCATTGGGGCCTGAAGGAAAAGTAGTCAATAGGGTTATTTGCTTGGCTCCAATATGTCACTTACAGTTTTCATCAGGGTACTTTGGTGCTTCATTTATATCAGCTAGCTAGTATTCCATGTGTGTGTAGAGAAGAGGATGTAGAAGAATAGATTGTAAATAAATTTCTCAAAGATTTTAGCTGAGAAATTAGGAGACATATAGGATGATGATGGCTGTTGGATATGGTCAGATCCACTGAGAATTACCTTGATTATGTTTACAGACAATAAATTAGGAGTTAGTAGAAATGAAATGATGGAAGATGAGAGTAGGAATGATAGTGGGGGAAATTTCCTGGAGAAATGAAGAGGATTTGGCATCAAGAGTATCTATATAAAAGTTTACCTAGGCAAGGAGAAGGTCTTTCTATCCTTTTTGACAAGAGAGTGTGGAACAATAAGAATAATGAGGCAAGACATGGGGATGATCCCTCTCTGTCTCTTTCTCCCTCTCCCTGTTTTATATGTGAATTAAGAAAATTTGGAATAACAACTGAGGAAAATGGGATAGCAAAGATATTAAGAAGGGCCCAGTTAAGATTAGAAAACAGAGGTTCGCTCCAGTTTCCTTCAGCTCCATTCAACAGCAAAGTATGAAATTTTAAATGTAAATTTGTTCACTATATAGAAAGGACTTGGATCAATGATGTAAACTCATAGGGGTGATTTACATAATTTTATAATTGCCCTAATTTATTCTAACTAGTAGAAGTTACTAGGATGTTTGCACTTTTATGTGTTACTATTTGTATATTACAAATGAGAAGACTGGGGCTCAAGAGAGGTTAAATATCTTGTTCAGGATCAATAACATTAGAGATGTGTGAAAAGATAAATGCCAGCAATTAATGGAGTGCTGAATTAATCAAAAGTATTTGGGAAATGGAAAAGATCTCTTTCATGTGGCATAGTTAAAGAGAGGAAGATAGAATTTGAGTTGAACATTGAAAAGATAGGCAAGTTTTTTATAGTAATATAAAAGATAATTATGTGATGGAGAGGAAAAAGAATTGTCAAGGATAAGGAAATGAACTTCAAGGTGTATTCAGGTTGACAGTTCAAAATTTGGCTAAAGTTGTGGGATATTTTTAGAAAACATACTCACATTTATGTTAAAAATATCTATATTGAGTTCTATATAATAAGGGGTAATCTGTATCTTTGTCTCACTGCTAATTAAAGAGATACTCAAATGAGGTTGATGGAGCTGTGTATGTTTTGAGAAGGGTATTATCACTAGTGAAATTGATAAAACTGAGGCAGTTAAATTCCAGCAAAACAATTTATTAGCAAGGCATACAGTTGCATAACAAATCAGATCCAAAATCTCTCTATAGTTTCAAAGACACTATTTTGCAATTAACAAAGCATATAGTCAATAATGAGAAACCAATCAGCTTGCATAATCTTTAGCAATGTGGACATTCTCTTTCTGATTGTCCAGCCAGAGTTTTACAAATTTTATGGTTATTTCAAGAATATCTGTAGTTATTACAAAAGCATATCACAAGATATACAGAACATCTTGTGGTCATCACCTGCTACTCCTATTTTCCAGAATTATATCAACATCTTAATTCCCAAGAATTATGTATTTTATAGCAGAGCACAAGATTGTAGAGGTCAAAGAATTGTGAAAACAGGTTGTTGGGTTCTTCTAGTATGTGTTAGAAGGATCTTTATTGTTCATTTATTTCAATCATGTCTGATTTTGTGATCCCATTTGGGTTTTCTTGGTAAAGTTACTGGATTTGATTGCTATTTTCTACTCTAGCTCATTTTACAGATGAGGAAAGTGAAGCAAACAAGGTAAGTGACTTATCCAGGGTCATACAACTAGTATGTGAGGCCAAATTTGAATTAAAATCTTCCTGACTTCAGATCTGGTGCTCTTTGCTGTGTATCACCTAGTTGCCCCTAAAAGAACTCAACATCCTGTTGTATCACTAAAGATACATGTTGGACACATGTGATTTACAAGGATGATGAATATATATAATAATAATTAACACTTATCTAGTTTTTTAAGGTTTGCAAAATGCTTTACAACTATTTAATACTTGTGGTGGTAACTATTTAGAAAGCTCAGTTCTGGCTGTATGGTCCTTCTCCCTCTAGCCTACCAGTTTATTTTTTCTCAATTACATGAAAAAAAGTTTTTTTAACATGAGCTTTTAAAAATTTTAAGTTTCAGATTCTTTCTTGCCTCTTCCTCCATACTCCTTGAGAAGATAAGCATTTTGATACAGATTATGCACGTGAAGGCATGAAAAACGTATTTCCATATTATCCTTGTTACCCCAAAAAAGTCTAAACCACAACTAAAAGAAAAAAAAAACCCAGAAAAAGAAAGTAAATAAAAAGTGTGCTTCAGTCTGCTTTCAGTTTGTCACCTCTGTAAATAGAGATAACATTTTTCATAAGTCCTTTGGAATTATTGTATTGCTGAGAATACCTAAAGTGTCCATAGTTGATCACCATTTAATATGGTTGATACTGTATATAATGCTTTGCTTCTACTCACTTCACTTTGCATCATGTAAATCCAGGTTTTTCTGAAAGCTGCTTATCATTTCTGATAGTACAGTAGTGTTCTATCACAGTTATATATCATGATTAATTCAGCCATTGCCCAATTATTGGATGTTCTCTCAATTTCAAATTCTTTGCCATCACAAAACAAGCTGCTTTAAACTTTTTTTTTTTTTTTTTTTTTTTTTTTTTACATATAGATTCTTTTTCTTCTCCTTTGATTCTCTTTGGGTCAAAAAAGAGTATGCCTAGTTTTATAAAGCCCTTTGAGAGTAATTGAGAATTTTTCTCCAAAAATGTTTTGTTCAATTCACAGTTGAACATTAGTGAATTTAATTAGTGTCTCAGTTTTTCTACATGCCCTCCAACATTTATTATCTTCCTTTCATGTCATATTAATCAGTCCTGTAGGTGTGTGACATTGAACCTCAATCATCTTAATTTACATTCCTGTTGAGTGATTTAAAGCATTTTTTATGTGACTGTAAATGGCTTTGATTTCTTCCTCTGTAAACTGCTTGTTCATAACCTTTGACCATTTTTGAATTGGAGATTCATTCATTTTTCTTATAAATTTGACTCATTTCTGATATGTATACGTGTGTATGTATATATGAAACCTTTATTAAAGAAACTTGCCATAAATTTTTTTTTCTGCTTTTCTTCTAATGTTGTTGGCATTGATTTTGTTTAATGTAATCAAAATGTAATCAAAATTATCCATTTTGTATCTCCTAACGTTCTGTCTCTTAGTTATTTGGTCATGAATTCTTCCCTTATCCATTGATCTGACAAGTAAAATTCCCCATGCTCCCCCCTAATATGCTTATACCACCCTTTACATCTTAAATCATTGAGCCAAATGGAGGAAAAAGATAGGGGTGTGTGTGTGCGTGTGTGTGTGTGTGTGTGTGTGTGTGTGTGTGTGTGTAAGTAAGTGTAAGATGTATTGTCTATATCTAGTTTCTGCCAAACTGCTTTCCTGGTTTTTCTGCAATTTTTGTCAAATAGTGAATTCTTGTCTACAAAGCTTAGATTTTTGGGTTTATCAAACGCTAGATTATTGTGACCTGTCTGGTGTCTGGTGAACTTAATCTATTCTACTGATCAACCCACCCCACCCATCCTATTTCTTAACCAGTACAAAATTGTTTTGATGTTTACCACTGTATAGTGCATTTGGTATCCAGATAGACCCCCTTCCTTCCCATGTTTTTTTAAAATTTAATTTCCTTGTTATATTTGACCTTTTGTTCTTCCAGATAAATTTGCTGTTATTTTTTCTTGTTCTATAAAACAACCTTTTTGGTAGTTCGATTGGTATAAGCAAATTAATTCAGGTAGAATTGTCATTTTTATTAATGATCCTGCAATTAATATTTCTAGAATTCTTTAAATGTGACTTTATTTTTTGTGAAAACTGTTTTGTAATTGTGTTCATATAGTTCTGGGTTTGTCTTGGCAGACAGACTCCCAAGTCTCTAGAATCTTGTTGGGAATATATAGAAATGCTGATAATTTATATGGATTTATTTTATATTCTATAACTTTGGTGAAGTTGTTCATTATTTTTCCTGGGGTTTTTTAGCTGAATCTCTAGGATTTTCTAAGCATAACATCATGTCTTCTGCAAAGAGTAAGAGTTTTGTTTCCTTTTTTACCCATTCTAATTCCTTCTGATTTTTTTTTTCCTTTTATACCTATAGCTAGCATTTCCAGTATAATATCAGATAATGGAGTTATAATGGGCATCCTTGCTTCACTCCCGATCCTTAGTTTATTACCATTACAGATAATGCTTAGATAAATACTACTTATCATTTTAAGGAAAGCCCCATTGATTCACTGTGCTCTCTAGTGTTTTTAGTAGGAATAGATGTTCTATTTTGTCAAAAGCTTTTTCTGCATCTGTTAAGATAATCATAAAGATTTTGTTGTTTTTGTTATTAATAGGATCAATTATGCTGATAGTTTTCCAAATATGTAGCCTACCCTACATTTCTAGTATGAATTTCCATGCTGTCATAGCCCTCAATGTTCTTAATAGCTGAGGTTTCATTTTATTATTAACATTCTAAGATTTAGAGTTAGAAGGGCAGTAGCAATGAAGACCACCAGAATCATATAGCCCATTTCCCTTTTTGTCTAGATAGGGAAACAAGTCCAGAGAAGTAAAGTAATTTTCTGAAGATTACAAAGGTAGTATGCTTAACGCATAGATCTTCTAACTTCAAATTTTAAGACTTTTTTGCCAAAATGCCATGACTGCCTTCATTTCAATTCTCTCTTTTTTAAACATATTATTGTTGCTGTAGAAAACCAAATTCTTGGTTCCAGTTTACAGTGCCAGGAACAGTAGGTCACTCTGCTTTTCTGAACAGTGGAGTGATTAAGGGACTTCTTTGAAGGCCAGAATATATTAGTGTTCAAGGATAGTTACTTCTAGGAGATGTGTTCAAATTGTCTGAAATAAAAAGGAAACTGAGGGAGAAGTTATAGTCATTTATGATTTGATTTGCAAAGCTAGAATTTGCATATTAAACCAGGTTACCTTACTCCTCAGAGATCAGAGACAAGGAGTAACTCACAGAAGTTTTTGTAATAACAAAAAATGAATTGGAAAAATTATAGAAACTGTTTTGAACATAAATCATTTGGACAAGGGCAGGTCACCTGGTTAATTATCTTCTCTCAGACTTTCTTAATTATTTGCTGGTTATTCCACATCTTTTCTCTCTAGGTGATATTTTTTGTAACCAGAAAATATACTAGGAAAAAGGAACTTGTGGTCAGAGGTTAGCAATCACTTCCCATCTTCCTTAGCAGGGTCTTTTACTCAACTTAGACTCTAGTTAAAGAAAAAGAAAAGGGGACTTTACATTGTAAGGACTGATAAACTTTTCTCCTGCCAGATAAGAGAACTTGGCTTCTGGTCAACCCCTGCTTTCTGCTTAGCATTTGGTCATATCCTCTCCTCTCCCCCTTTGCTTTCTGCTAGAAAAAGAGATAGCCTTTTGAAAAACCTTATAATCTTATGATTATTTTATTTTTCTAAAATTATCTGCTGCTAAATGATGAAAAGATGTATTCTCAATCTATTCATCCAAATCTGTAGGTAACCTAGACTATCTCTGTTAATGTGGCTTAGCTCTTAGGACTTCATATATTTTGCATAACTTCATATGTACCTTCTCAGTAGGAGTGAGGGAAAGAGAAGAGAATCCAAAGTTTTAAAAACAAATGTAAAAAATTGTTTGACATATAACTGAAGAAAACCAAAATATATTTTTTAAAAGGAGTAGTTCTTAAAGAAGGGAGCCTAATCAAACTAAAAATAAATCAAGTAATCAATAAAAGCTTATTTCCTTTTCAAATGGAAACTTAAGATTTGAACTTCCCCAGTTGGAATTCAAAAATCGGGTCTTCATGATGGGGACAGTGTTTGCAAGATGATATAATAGAATATGTGATATTTGACTTGGAGTTAGGAAAACTAGAGTTCAGATTCCAATTCAATGACCATGGGCTAAAATTCATTGAACCTCTTAGAGCCTCAATTTCCTTTTGCTAAAAAGAAAAATGGTACCTAATTCATAGATTTATTGTATGGTTTAAATGAGATGTGTATTAAAAATCTTCTCATACTTCTCGATCAAATATATCTGTTCTTAGTTCTCATGTACTTTGATGGATCTGTAATCTTACTGATATAAATAACTCATTCCAGTACAAATTAAAACTCTTTCATTTCTTCTTGTCTTGTGTGATAACTTGGCCATCTTTTCATGAATTGTTCATAAAAGATGTGCACTATTCAGTGAAGTCTTCCTCTGATTCTTTAGTGCTTAGTAGCTTACTATGTATTTTCTTGTGTAATATCATTTGATTCTCAATGTAGTCAGATGCTCATCCCTATTTTTACAGAAAAAGAAATTGAAATTGGGGTTAGTATCTAAGTGTCATATTCAGGAGTAATACCCAGATTTTCTGACTCTTAATCAACTTATTGAACTGGGCTAGAACCTGGAAACTATTGAAATTAAGATGTTAACTTAGTAGGTCTAGCATTATTAATCATTGGTTACTGATAATTCTAAAGTTACAAATGAAAGCATCATAAACCTTGTTTCATATTTAGTATATGGTTTTGATCTTTTCATGTTGAGTAAGGGAATACTTAATATTTTTATATTTGTTCTAGAACAATGTTTAAGTCACATACCATTTCCCATTTCTGGCACAATGTAAAATAAATGAAAAGACATTTAAATTAAAAAAGTTTCCTCCATATGACTATTTATTGTCTTTGAATCATCTACATTGTGAATCAAATCAGGCTAAAATTCTAGGAATCTATCAAATAAATTATAGCATTAAAAAAAAAATTGAAAAAAAAATTTTTTTAGATAGTCCAGAAAAGCATCTAAAATTTAGTGTAGCATGATTCTGCTTAGAGGATTACGTATGAATTGGAAAGCTATTTATATAGAACTCTTCATGTTTGGCTTCTATGTAGTCATTTATATTTCAGAAATCACTTCTGTAGTATTACCACACTAGTAGTAGTAGACACTACTACATTGTGACTGAAAAAGTAAGAAAAGAAAGACTTAGGAACATACCACTTTTCACTTTTTGCTTTGAAAGTGTTTTATGTGTTTAGTTTTGTTTTCATAAATAGTTTGGGAATTAATTTTATATTTGTTAACTTTGGATTCTTTGAAGTACTGAGGATAATTCAAGAGATTGAAGACCTATTAAGTGTTAGGCACTGGAAAATTGAAGTGGTTACTGCTTGATATTCAAATGAAAAGAAATATGAAACATTTAGCTCTCCCTATCAATCTTGTACAGTTATTATTGTGTAGATAATAACTATCCAATGATTTTGTTAGAACTGCCTCCTCAGAAAATGTAACTAGAACTGATTGATTTTTTTTTCTTTCAGAATTTAAATGAATATGTTGCTGCACTAATCACACTAAAACAAAAAATAATTGATACAGAGTAAGTACAAATGTTTTGTGTGTGTGTGTGTGTGTGTGTTTTGTTTGTTTTTTAAGTGAGCAAAAGTTTTTTTGTTATTTGGCTTTACTATAGCAGGTCTGGGGAAAATAAGCGATATATACAAATTTCTACTTGTGTTAGTACAGTGATCTTGAGCTCAGTGTCAGTGGAGCCAAGCCCATATCAGTTTTCTTTTTCACTAACAGACTAGCATTGGAGAATGTCTATATAGTGACAGTTAATATAGTTTTAAGATATTTTATTAGGCAGATTTTAATTTTTTTTTTAATTAATAAAAAAATCTTCCTTTCCCTTTCTCATCCCAGTGAGGGGGGAGGGGGAAACAATCCTATAACCCTTGTGCGTATATTTATGCATTGTAAAACAAACACATTTCCATTTTAACTATTTCTAGGAAATACGCAGGGTGCTATTAAAACTTAAAACTGTATTAAGATTTTTGGGACACTTCCTGTGTCTCAGTCTGCACTGAGACCTTTATTTCTCTATTGGGAAATGTGTCTTTTACCATGGGATCTTAGTCAGATTTCTTTATTGCTCAAAGTTTGTCTTTACAATGTTCTAGCTAAATTGTTTTTCTGATTCTGTTCACTTCAAGTACACTTCATTAGTTCATAAAATTGTTCTTAAGTTTCTCCAAAACTCCTTCTTTCATCATTTCTTTTAGAATAGTAGCATTCCTTTACATTCATTTACAATAAATTTGTTTAGCCATTGCCCCATTGAGTTCCCAGTTCTTTGTCACTACAAAAAGAGGTGCTATAAATATTTTTTATACATGTAGATCATTTTTCTCTTCTTTTGATTTCTTTAGGATATAGACCTATAAGTGGATTTTTACGGTCAAAATTTAGTAACTTTTTGGGCATAGTTTCTAATTTCTTTCCAGAATAATTGGATAATTTTAAAGCTTCAAATGGTAGATCAAAATAAAAAATTTATAACCAGGATTTGAGAATTAATCCACATTCTCTTTATGGGATGAATGAGTACATTAGAATATGTTAGAACACAGTAGCAGCATATATATTATAATTTTAATTTTCTAGTGTAATAAATGAAAGTTTTTACACAGTGTTAACTTTAAACAAGATTCCCTATCTCTTTCCAAAAAAAAAAAAAATTAAGGACATGGGAAAGGAGAAGAAAAAAAGTGTATGAAAAATTTACTGACTAATTTCTGGCATTTTTTTCTTAACTAATCTGTAATGTTAAATTAGCTTGGAAGGAATGACTATTTCCAACACTGGTATCTGTGTTGCAGGGTGAAATTGACTTAAAAGTAAAATGATATCTCTCAGGATCCAGACTGAAAAATAATTTTAGAATCCAAGTTAAGTAGACTTTGGTCTGCCACCATTCTGTTTTCTGATATGGAAGGGTTTTTTGAATTTCTTACTGTTCTCTTATTTTCCTCATAGTTTAAAAAAAAAAAAAAGATGGAATACTATGATTTCCAGTCATTCTGGGAAGTTCAATTAAAATTCATTAAACTTTGTGAAAAGTCTAATAATTATATTAGGCATAAATTTTAGTCAGATCAGATGAATTTTTAGTGAGGGAATTTTCCCTCACTAAATTCATAATTCAGTAGTTTTAGATAATAATAATGATAATTAATGCTGTATTTTTAGAATAATCATATTTTGTGACTTGTTTATCTTAGAATATATTTACTAAGCTGTTTACTATATAAGGTCATTTAGTATAAGGGTTATGTATTGCACAATATTAATAAATATAATTGTTTAGATTTTTCAAGTAAAAAATATAAACTGGTGATTTTCTTATATTTCCATTGTAAATGATTTATTCTGTTTTCTCTTTTTTTCCTCACAGTAATTTGCTGACAGAATATCAGAAGAAATGTGATAATATCCTTTTAATAGATTTTTACTTCTCAATATGTTTGCTTAGTATTTCTTTAAAATGATCTCTTTTATGTCTAATTTTTTGAAAGAATTCTTTAATACTTAATCAAAGTAATATAAAGTAAAATAAGATCAAAGACATAGACTTTGATAAAGAACATGTCTTATTTCAAAGTCAATGTATTTAATATGCTGATTAGTCAGTTGATTCTGCTATTAACTCTAGGATCTTAGAAAAGTTTTAAGACATTTTTGTATATAGTTTACCTTATCTTTAAAATTGAAATATATATATTCTTTATTTACCTGAAAGTAACATTGTGAAAACTAGAACTTTAGAAGAAATCTGCTATAGCATAGGAAATTATGATAAAAAATATTTGGGACATGGAATATTCAGATTAAATAGTTATATTAGCACAAATACATATGCTTTTTATTTTCTAACTTTTGTTATGGATAAGTAGGAATTTATCCTGTCAGTCAACAAGTATTTATAAACTACTTCCTATGAGGGATAAAAATGCAAGAATTAGACAATCCCTCCTCAAGGAGCATATTCATTGAGGCAGATAGCGTGTACATATATTGAGTATTATACATGTTATAGCCACACATAGACAAAATCCAAGGTAGTTAGCAATTGGATTAGGAAAGAGTTCAAGTAGAAGGCAGAGTTTATCAGGTGGTGTTTTCCACACATGGAAATGACAGCCAGTACAAAGCATAGAAAGGGGAAAGAGAGTATCATGTGTTTAGAAAAGAAAAGAAGCTTGTTTGGCTGGACCATAGAATGTGGGAAAGGAAATGATGTGTGAGGAAGTCATGAAAGGTATTGTGCTGTTTAACTGTCCGTTATTAAATTTGTTTCATATACTTAGATTATAGACAATTGTTCATAGAGACCTGTGAAAAATACCAAGTTTGGTATTCCATTTAAATGGAGTCTTTGTAGTCTTAACTCATTGTAAACTTTAGGACTATCAGTATTTTCTTGCTTTATAAAGAACCAACCAGTGATAGAATCTGAAAACAAATACTAGTGGAAATAAAATTCATACTGAAATGTAAAAAAGAATAAGGAAAGCCTTCATAAAGAAGATTGGGGACTTTAAAGTTTAGGCAAGAATTCAGTACATAAGAGAAGGGGATAAGGAGAGGTGGGAAAGTGTGGGGTATATTCAGAGGATTCATAAAGGTGGTCGGGTGGTCCCTATTTCTAGAGGGCCTTGGATATGAGGCTTAGGAGTTGGGAACTATATTCAGGCCTCAGAATGGAGCCATTCAAAGAGTTTTGAACATAAGGCCAATTATGTTTGCGAGGAAGGTTAGTCTCACTGTTGTGTGATAAGAGAAATAGTAGGAGGCTTTTTACTATAGGAATACCAGTAAACCATGAAAATAGAGTAGAGGAATTCATGAACAGTAATGAGGATTGTGTTAAAGTAATGTTTCATCCAAAAGAAATAATGTGTATTCATCCTAATCTGTTTACATAATTTCTTCTTTTTGAAAATGTTTTTTTTTTCCGCCTCCTAATCTAGAAGTGCTTTGAAAGCCTGAATAATAAAAGAAATAATGTTCCATTACTGTTTTGAAGCTCATTTATTATTTAAAGTCATTTTCCAATTTCTAATGCATCTTTGAAATAGATCTTCAAGAAAAGTGTTTCTTAATCATTACTGAAAATGGAAATTGATATAGGAATTATGATGTGGTATTTCATAGACCCTTATCTGTATTGGAATTAATTTCATTATCTCCATATTGTAAGTGCATTCCATCTGAGCTCAGATTATATCAGCAGGAATTTTTTTTTTTTTAAAGTCATGATTTTGTTTTTTATATATGTATCATACATATACAAATGATGTGTATAAGTATATCTTAAGAACTCACTAAAGCACAAATATAAGCATTCAAAACACATGTATGAATTAATGTTACAGAAAATATACAGCAGATTATATAGGTATGAATATCATTTATACTATAGTTCTGTTCAATCCTCATTCTACTCTTGGAAATAAGTAAAAATTCAAATGAAGTTTTGAAGAACATTTATTTTATTGTCATTTAAAATGGGTTCTTTAAGGGTTCTGGTTCATTTCATTTTTGAACCCATTGACTACTTGTTTTAAAAAGTCTGCTTACTATTAAAGTAAAATATTTATGTTCCAACTACTAGTGATTCTTAGAAAAGTGTGAAAACATATACAGTTTATGCAAGGTATTAATATAAGATATTTTGGGTTGAAAGTGAAAGATTTCATGTGGAAGGTCATACTTGAGAAGAGTAATGATGGAAAGTAGGTTGAAAAAAGGATGTAGCACATGCTAGAATTACAGAAAGCTCATAGTGCATCCTTTGTGAAACAGCATATAGGACAGTGTATGCAGGGAGGGGAGAGTAAAGAAACTGAGAAGGTAGGAAGGGGTCAGCTTGTGAAGAGCTCTAAGTACCAGATATTTGATTCTACAAATAATAGGGAACATATTGGAAAATTATGTTGATTACTTCTTAAAGAAATCCTTTTTGTTTGTTTTTTGCCAGTAAAAGAAAAAAAGTAAAGAATAGGATTAAGGAGTAGATGATGATATACCAGTATAGCTAATCAGGTTTATCAATTATCACTGGGACAGCAGAATGTTGAGCTCTCACTTGCAAAAGTATAACTGCAGGGGAAACCTGTCACTACCTGCAAAAAAAATAATACTACAATACATAATTTTCAAACTTTTGGGAAAACTGGAAATTAGTATGGCAGAAATTAGATAAGGCCCCACACTTAATACCATATACCAAGATAAGATCAAAATGGGTCCATGATTTAGGCATAAAGAATGAGATCATAAATAGATTAGAGGACAGAGGATAGTCTACCTCTTAGACCTGTGGAGGAGGAAGGAATTTATGATCAAAGGAGAACTAGAGGTCATTATTGATCACAAAATAGAAGATTTTGATTACATCAAATTAAAAAGCTTTTGTACAAACAAAACTAATGCAAACAAGATTAGAAGGGAAGTAACAAATTGGGAAAATATTTTTACAGTTAAAGGTTCTGATAAAGGCCTCATTTCCAAAATCTATAGAGAATTGACCCTATATAAGAAATCAAACCATTCTCCAATTGATAAATGGTCAAAGGATATGAACAGACAATTTTCAGATGATGAAATTGAAACTATATCCACTCATGAAAGAATGTTCCAAATCTCTACTGATCAGAGAAATGCAAATTAAGACAACTCTGAGATACCACTACACACCTGTCAGATTGGCTAAGATGACAGGAACAAATAATGATGAATGTTGGAGGGGATGTGGGAAAACTGGGACATTAATACATTGTTGGTGGAGTTGTGAAAGAATCCAGCCATTCTGGAGAGAAATTTGGAATTATGCCCCAAAACCTTTGGCCTAGCAGTGCTACTACTGGGCATAAGCCCAAAGAAATACTAAAGATGAGAAAAGGACCTGTGTGTGCCAAAATGTTTGTGGCAGCTCTTTTTGTAGTGGCTAAAAACTAGAAAATGAATGGATGCCCATCAATTGAAGAATGGTTGGGTAAATTATGGTATATTAAGGTTATGGAATATTATTGCTCTGTAAAAAATGACCAGTGGGATGAATACAGAGAGGTTTGGAGAGACTTACATGAACTGATGCTGAGTGAAATGAGCAAAACCAGAAGTAAGTATACCTTTGGAATCCAATTCTCAACGTGCAACAAGAAAATTGGATTTACACACATATATTGTATCTAGGTCATACTGTTACCACATTTAATATGTACGGGATTGCCTGTCATCTAGGGAAGGGAGAGAGGGGAAAATTTGGAAAAATGAATACAAGGGATAATGTTATATAAAAAAAAAAATTTACTCATGCATATGTACTGTCAAAAAATTTAAAAGTATAAAATTAATAAAAAAATATTTTGAAACAAAAAAATACATAATTTTCTAAGTTATCTTTAACTCAAGATTACAGCTGCAATTCGCAGAAAGGTAAGCATGAATTTAACTGATATAATTTACATGGGCCTTGTTTTTGAGTGGACATCCTTTGCTATAGTAAGAAAGCTAATAGCATATCATATTTACTAAAAATAATATTAGCTCCCCCTTAATGACATCTTTACAGGCAGCTAGGAAGTGATAGGTTCCAGGACTGAAGTAGAAAGACTCAAATTTGGGATTTAGATAGTTAATAAGTATGTGATCCTTTTGTCTCAGTTGCTTTATAAAATAATCTAGAAAAAGAACTAGAAAGCCCCTCTAGTACCTTTGTCCTGAAAATTCCAAATAAGATTTCACAATGAGTCTGACTCAACTAAAACTACTGAAAAATTGACAGATTGTGTCATTTTTAAAGCTTCATTTGTTTGAGCCTTTCTTCTTTACCACATGATTATCTGAACATCTACTTAATGGAAGATAACCTTGCTCCTTAAACACACTTTTTATACATTATCATTTAAATTCAACTTCATTGACCAAAAAACTCTTTGGTAGACTGTAACTTTATTAAGCATTAGGATTTCAGCTGGCTGTTTATTAATATTTGTTCAAAATATTTGATGCTAATTACTCAGATATCAGTAAAAGGAATAGGGTCCTCAGAGCTTTTCTGCACTGATTTTTCTATTCTTTATAGCTTTTAAGTTATTTTTTCATTAGTGATGTTTAGCCAATGTCTATATTGATATATTTTTGTACCATCAGATTATTTTGTATCATTTAGACTAATTTGGTTGTCTTAACTAGTATTTGAATTAATTACCAATGGACATAAATTTTTAGTAATGTTGCATTACCTAATTGTGTTCATTACTTGCTTGAAACACAAAGCATGAATTTAAAATTTTAATATGGGAATGAGTTAACTAATCTTTTTGGCTCAATGGATCAGGTTTGGTCTAAGGAGATAAGATAAGTTTGCTGGGACAGTAGTAGTCAGATTAGAAGGTTATATTAATAACCTCTTTTAAAAATCCTTTAGGCTTTTTTTTGGCAATAAAAAGAAAAAAATAAAGAGTAATTTTATGATATGCTAATGTAGCTAATAAGGTTCATAGAACAGTTATGACAGCAACAGCAGAGACTTAACCTTTCACTTGAAAAGTAAAACTATTTAAAGAATTGTACATTAATTGAGCTCAAGTAATTATATACTATAGTATTAACACATAAACTGTTTATTTCAGAGAAAACTCTGCACTTCGTAAGCAGGTGGAACAAATGTTGCAAAAAATTTCCCCTCTGGAGAAATGCCAGGAAGAACTGGGATGTTTGAAAGCAGAGCTAGAAGAAAAAAAGGTACAGTAGTGAAAAGGCCAGTATTGTTTGGCTGAAGCTTACTCAAATCTCATTTATTCGTTGCTTTGTGTAATCATTTGGAGGAGTAAGTTGTAGGTATGTTATCTTGAACAGATATAATTTATCTTCTTGATTTTGTTATTTTCCGTCATTGTGTGTTATGTAGCTTTAGATCTTTGGACTTGGCCAGATTAAGCATGGTTTCCATCTTAAAATTCCAGACTACTTAAAGAGTTGTTAGAAATAAGGTTTTTCACTTGGAATTTTATATCACACTGAAAAGAATATGTGCTATCTTTTAAAAAAAAATGTCCACAAGGACTTTCTTAATTTTTAATTTTAATATTTTGCAAAATAGTCTTACTGAGTGAAAACTCATTTTGCAATTTTAATATCTCATGGCTTGCTAAAACCTTTGACAGCTTGGCTTCTAATAACTTCATTTTAAAACTTTTTAAGTTTAGAATTTTGAGTAGTTGATAATTTTCAGTAAATGAATGTCTCATTTATATGAAATGGGGGGGAAAGATTTTATATGCTTAAAAATTGTACATATTCTTCAAGGCACATTTAAGTAAGCAGCAAACTAGTATATATACACCTAGGCTCAATAATCACAAAGTATTTTAAGGTTTACAGTGTTTTTACTAACTAAAAAACGTAGCTCTAAAATTCTTATTTTTCAGTTGCTATTATACATAATCTGTCATTTTTATTTAATTTGTCAAATTTATTTAATTCTCCCAACCCTGTGATATAGGCACTATTATTATTCCTGTTTTACAGATAGGAAAACTGAAGTTGAGAGACCTTAAAAAAACTTTCCCAGGAATATACAATTAGTATCTGAGACTGGTTTCAGTCTCAAATTTTCTTCATTGCAGGTCCATCTCTGTTTATCCATTCTGCTAGCTGTTAGCTTCCATGACTGAGGATCAGGAGAACTGGTGCTTGCTTGGTTATTAACTTTGCTAATAGCTAACTTTGATCTTGAAGAAGTCTTGTAATTTCTGTGTTTCTTGATATGTAAAAATCAATGATTCTTAGATCTCTTCTAGTTCTAAAATTCTCTGATTCCATGTATCTTTAATATTGATTGTTCTAGATAGTCATATCTTTATTCATCCTTCTTTAGGGAAAATATAATTAGTAAAAATTCAGACTTGGAAAGCAGCTAATTAGAAATTAATGGTTTGTATTATAAAAAATCTTTCATTTTGCAGAATACGTCATCATGACTTTCATTTATGTCCCTTTGGCTAATAAATATTCTGTTCATAGACAGTTTTTTTATTGATGCCTTTTTATTTTATAAAATATATGGAAAAGACAGTTTTTAAGGTATATCCTTGAAAAACCTCATGTTTCTAATTTTTGTCCTTCTTCCCCTTATTCCCCTAGAGAGCAAACAGTCCAGTATAGGTTAAACATGTGCAATTCCTCTAAACATATTTCCACATTTGTCATGCTATATGAAAAAAATGAGATCAAAAGTTGAAAATAATGTGTTTTTGTCCCTATTCAGTCTCCATAATTATCTGGAAGGATGCAGATGACCCTTGCCATCACAAGTCAATTGGAATTGCTCTGAATCACCTCATTGTTGAAAAGAATCAGGTCTATCACAGTTGATTGCCCCATAATCTTATGGTTGCTGTGTGTAGTGTTCTTCTGGTTTTACTCACCTCACTTAGCATTAGTTCTTGCAAGTCTCTCTGGGCCTTTCTAAAATCATTCTGCTGTTTGTTTCTTATAGAACAATAATAATACATTTTATTCTTATACCATAGTTTATTCAACCATTCCCCAAATGATGGGCATTTACTCAGTTTCTAATTCATTGCTGCTACAAACATTTTTGCATAGGTGGGTCCTTTTCCTTTTTTTTTTAATGAAGTCTTTGGGATACAGACTCGGTAGAGACATTGCTGGATCAAAGGATATTCACATATTGGACCTAGTTTCAAATTGTTCTCCAGAATGGTTGGATTAGTTCACAACTCCACCAACAATGTATTGTGTCCCAGTTGTCCCACATCCCTTTCAGCATTTATCATTATATTTTCCTGTCATCTTAGCCAGTCTGAAACTGTGTGTGTTGTTTTAATTTGAATTTCTCTAAGTCAATAGTGATTTAGAGCATTTTTTCATATAACTAAAACTGGCTTTAATTTCTTCATCTGAAAATTGTCTGATCATATTCTTTAACTATTTATCAATTGGGGAATGGCTTGTATTCTTAGAAATTTGAATCAATTATATATTTTGGAAATGAGGCCTTTATCAAAACTGGATGTAAAATCCCCCTCCTTGCCCAGTTTTCTGCCTTTCTTCTAATCTTGTCTCTATTGGTTTTGCTTGTAAAAAATCTTTTTAATTTCATGTAAACAAAATTATCCATTTTGCTTTTCATAATCTCTACATCTTTGGCCATAAATTCATCCCTTCTTTCACAGATCTGAGAGGTAGACTATCCTTGTTCTCTAATTTTCTTAATAGTATCCCTTTTATATCTAAATCATGAACCCATTTAGGCCTTATCTTGGTATAGCATGTTAGTTAGAAATTAGCATGCCTAATATCTGCCATACTATTTTCCAGTTTTCCTGACAATTTTTGTCAGATAGTGAGGTCTTATCCCAGAAATTGGATTCTGGGTTTATGAAAAACTAGATTATGAAAAACTAGAATAGTCATTGACTATTGTGTCTTGTGAACTAACCTATTCTAATGATTCACTACTCTTTCCAGCATCAGATGGTTTTGATAACTGCTGCTTTACAATACAGTTTTAGGTTTGGTACAGTTAGGCCATCTTCCTTTGCTTTTTTTCCCCTCATGAATTCTCTTAACATTCTTGATCTTCTGTTCTTCCAGATTAATTTTGTTATTATTTTTTTCTAGCTCTATAAAGTAATTTCTTAATTTAGGTGGTGTCATTTTTGTTATATCAGTTCGGTCTACCCATGAACACTTGATACTCTGCCAGTTGTTCAGATCTAATTTTATTTGTATGAAAAGTGTTTTGTAATTGTATTCATGTAGCTTGGCAGGTAGACAACTACATATTTTATCTTATCTATAGTGATTTTAAATGGAATTTTTCTTTTCTGTGTCTTGCTGTTGGACTTTGTTGGTAACATGTAGAAATGCCAATGATTAATATGGATTTATTTTATATCCTGCAACTTTACTAAAGTTGTTAATTTTTTCTAGGAATTTTTTTAGTGGGTTCTCTAGGATTCTCAAAGTATATATGTCATCTGCAAAGAGTGATAATTTGGTTTCTCCATTACATGCTCTTAATTCCTTCAATTTCTTTTTTCTTCTCTTATTAATACAGCTAACATTTCTAGTACAATTGTTCAATAGTAGTGGTAATAGTAAACAACCTTGTTTCACCCCTGCTCTCATTAGGAGTGCTTCTAATTTATCCCCATTATATATGATTTGCTAATGGTTTTAGATAGATGATAATTGTCATTTTAAGGAAAACTCCATTTATTCCTATTTCTCTAGTGTTTTCATTAGGAATGGATATTGAATTTTGTCAAAATTATTCTTCTCTAATACCTTTTTAAAAAATATTTTTTTTTCCAAATATACTCCTATGCATACAGATCGAAAAAGAAATAAAAACAGTTCAGCAACACAGAACAATAACACATTGGCATTGTCTTAAGAGTACATACTTTTCGATGAACAGAGATGTCATTTCTCAACTATTTATTTTTTTGAACCTCTTTGGTCATTATAATGCAACATTCAGTGTCATTTCATTGCTATGCTTTTGTCATTAAAAAAAAAAATTAATTGTTTTATTCCGTAGTATTTCCTTACTTACTCTGCATAAGTTCATATAAACCTCATATTTCTCTGAGTTCCTTATAGTTATTTTTTATGACACAGTAAAACTCCATTACAATTTTGAGTGTTTCTAATTTCTTGCTACGCCATTAGGTATTGCAATGTTTACTGTAAATGGAACTTTTCTTCCACCTTTGACTTGCTTGAATTTTCTTAGTCAGGGAATATCTAGGCAGGCAAAAATATTTTGGTTACTTTTTTCTTCCTGACATAATTTCAATTTGCTTTCTAGAATGACTAGAACAGTTGACAGCTCTGTATAACAGTGTCCTGCAGCCACTCCAGCATGAGCCATTTTTATTTTTGTCATTATTGCCAATTTACTTGTGATGATATGAAACAGTGTTTAGATTGTCAGATAGACATGCTTTAAATAGTGGGGAATGAGGTATCCTTGATCTACTTCTGTATTTTCTGGAAAATCTGATTGGTAATGCTGACATTTGATTTCAAATGAATTTTTATCTTAGTAAATTCATTAATTATTTTGGCATTTTACTTTAAGTGAATTTTTGTTTTATTAAAAAGTGGCCTTCACTTCTGCTTTTGAGGGCTTTTTTTTGTTTGTTTGTTTGTTTTGTTTTGTTTTTTAATCAAAAATGAGTATTATGCTTTGTTGAAAACTTTTTATTTGTATCTTTTAGTGTAACCACCTGTAAAGGGTGTTTGTATTTTTAATGCAATTTAGCATATTTTGCTAATGTTTGTCTCCTTATAATTGGAGTTGATCATAGTAACTTGTAGGATCTATTATTGGAGTTAGAGAATCACAAGATTTTTTTGCCTTAATTCCTCTAAAGATCTAGAAGGAATCGTAGCTGTCATGAGTCCAGCACCTCTAATATTGTAGATGAGGAAAATGAGACTTAAGAGAAGTTATATGCATACATATACAAATACATACAAATATACATCATAGATAGGATCCATTTTTGCATCGATACCTCTCATTACACTATAAGGTTATACTACCTCTCATTCTTTTGGCTAAGATTTGATGTTATATGTTCATTTCAGTATTTTTTGCAACAATTTTTAGCAAGACCTCTTTTTAAATATTTGTACATTGTTCTTTTATTGAGGTATTCTATTTTATACCTTATATCTGTATGTCCCTCTATACATAAACTGGTATTATATTTTCATATGATTGGTCATTAATTTTTTTTGTTTTTCCCTGAACTTGTGATTTCACCACCATAAGTGAACCTCCCCAGTGAGAAAATTCCTCTTTATCAATGAAGATCAACATTTTATTCTGTTACTATAATCTTTGAAAATTTCTTGTAAAGAGTAAGTGAACTATCACAGTGTTTCTGAGGCAGTACCTGAACTTGGGTTTTTGAATGTCAAAACATAGCTTCCTCATTAATCTCCCCAGATTGCCTATCATATTAAATTTTAAAATAATAATAATGCAGAAGGATTGAATAATGAGTTTTTTCCTTTGATGACACATATATGAAACTTTACATTTAAATATAGTCATAAAAAGAAAGTCATCTTCTGTTTTTTGGGGGGGTTTTGACAGTGCAATACAATTTTCAGGCCTTTTTTTTTTTTTTTTTTTTCCTCCTTATTAGAGTTCTCTCAAGATATATCAGGATTCTTATCATGAATATACTCGTGTGAAAGAAGAATGCCTAAAAAGTGATGCTCGGTAAGTTTTTTATTTTACTTTATCTTATTTAAAGAAAAATTACCATATGTAGCTTATGGTTGTTAATTTCAGAGTCTCTGCAATTTAGACTTTTGTTTTAGACTTTTTTTTGTTGTTTCTGAAAATTGTATAAAAATATTTATGGAATATTGACTTTTAAAAAATATTCCTTTACTTTCATGGGAAGTATTAAATTGGTAAAAGTTTTTTCTCATTTCCCAAAACAATCCAGCCTTCTCTTCTGGTCTGCTCTGAGCATAGCTTGTCTTGTTGTGAACTCTTTAGTATGTACATACAGATACTTATTGAACCTCTAGTAAAAATAGTCTGAATCCTTTGAAGTGTTTGCAATTTTAATCAAGGTGGATGTGTAATTATTGTTCTGAAGCTTGATATGCTAAACCCAATGATATCTACAAATGAGGGCTTGGGGGTAAAGGTTAAAGGAGGAATAATTGAGGAAGCCATTTATTAAATGTCAGGAATGTGCTAAATAATTTGTAAATATTATCTTATTTTATCTTCACAGCAACTTTATGAAGGAAGGGCTTTATTATATCCCCTTTTTATAGTTGAGGAAACTGAGCCATATGGAAGTTAAACTTATTTGGATATTAATAAGCATCTGAGGTCATATTTGACCTTTCTTATTCGGGGCCCAACATGCTATCCACTATGCCACCCACCAAAGTGACCTCACCATCTGTAGAAATCTCTTTGGTTACAGTGGTGAATACTTTGGGTGAGCATATGTCTCCTTATTTCATGACTCACATCATGCTCAATATTAGTAGAACATTAAACAATGTTAATGTATTGTCTTTACATCTTACAGAGGCTCTTGATTGAGTATTGATGGGAGACACTTTATTCTGAAGAACCCTGTTTTGTGCTATAAAATTTTATATATATATATATATATGTCTTTTTATAATCGCAATATCATAAGCACAGTGTTATCCATGTTTTCCACTTTTTAAAGTTAATTTTTAAATAGTAAAAATGTATTTATTGTTGACTATTGTTTGGGAAAGTCTGCTTGTTTCCTATTAATATACTCATAAGTCCATTCAGCTTGATTATAGAAAATTCTTACAAAAATTTTTCATAAGTAGGAAAGCAAGTTTTTAGTTTTTTAATTATACTTTCTATTTTACCTTCCTTTTCCCTCTCCTCCCCTCCCCAGAAGTAATAAGATATTTTCCCCACACTTTTGATAGCTTTCTCTGTTCAACACCTTATATATCAGCCTTTGATATCTTCACAATTGTATTCTCTCCAACATGGAACTTATACTAGAGTATGAGTATATACACTTGGTTCATTTCATTTTTTTCCCCTTTTTGATACCATTTCTCTCTTTTTATTGGTACATTTGCTGTGTTATTAGAATCCAAATGTGGTACTTTCCAGTGCTTTTCAGAAAAGTTTATTAAAATTAATTTTGCAGATTTAAAAAAATTTTTTTTTTTTTTTGTTTAAATACCTTCTATTTTCATAAACCTGGAATAACTTTGTGATGACTTTGCTTAATTGGATAGCTTGCTAGAAATGTTTAAAAACTGGTTTTACCTCCATTGCTTCTCATTTCTTTGTAACATGATATTGCTTTTTATTATTATCCTCTTTCATAAGATTTTAAAATTAATGCATATTCTAATAGAACTTTTGGAAATTATCTTTCTATCTTAAGTGCTTAGGTGCTTAATAAATGTTAATTGATTAATTGATTGTTCGTCAGACAATTTGCCTACTATAAGGTGTTTTCTAGCCTTTCTTATTGTGACAGTTTATATTGGTGAAACTTCAAGATGAAATTAGTATAACAGATACAATATTATTTCCGTTATACATTGTTTATTTCTGATTTTCATTTCCTTAGTTAAGTTGTTACATTATAAACTCCCTCCTCC
This sequence comes from Sminthopsis crassicaudata, assembly GCF_048593235.1. Classification (NCBI taxonomy): domain Eukaryota; kingdom Metazoa; phylum Chordata; class Mammalia; order Dasyuromorphia; family Dasyuridae; genus Sminthopsis; species Sminthopsis crassicaudata. The sequence goes on along the minus strand of NC_133617.1, from coordinate 341,776,321 downwards.
CGTATCTCTTTCACATTATTCTTGTTTTGTTTTGAACTAACTTTGCTAATACTTTTGACAAGTCGATAGTAAGACTTTACAAAAAATTAAGAGATAAATCCACATAAACAATAACAAGTCTTTTCATGCCATGTTTATTGTCTACCAATTTTTTTAAGCCATATATAGAACAAAAATTGTGTCCTGCATATTATGCTATCTAATTGCAGAAGCAGAATTCTATATTTTATCCTGTTACTTATTATCTAACTTGAAATTTTAATTAGGAAGAAGAAACTCGAAGCCAAAGTGAAAAAGCTGGAAGGTAATTAGCACTACAATGATCATGATGATAAAGTAAATCATTTCTACTTTGTTCTGACACTTGACTGAATGATCCTTGCACAGTATCTTTCATGCTGGAGTAATAGATAACTGCTTTAACAACTCTGTCAAAGGAAATATAAATACTGTACTTATATCCGTAATTACTAGACAGTAATGTCTGACTGTAACAAGATAACTTAACAAAATATTACAGTCCAAATAATAGGAGTACTATAGTTTTGTTATACTAGACAACAATTGAGTAATGGATTTATTTTAGAAAGTTGAAAGGGATGGGTCTTTTGTACTCATTTCCTTAAGGAAAGTCACTACTAAGAAAAGATATTTTTAGAAGCAAGCAAATTATGATATGTGTGATGGGAAAATTATAATAAAATCTGGATATTTTTTTCTTTGTCAGAAAAATTGGTACTTTGGATCAGAAATAAGCACATTAGATTTATTTTTCCTTTCTTTGTTTAGAGGAAGAATTAACTTTTACTCTTCTGCTACACTCATTAAAATACTGTTATACTGGGATGGTATACCTCCTCAACAGTTATTTTATTTGTTTAGTTAACATGTCAATATTGTTCAGAAAAATAGACCTGGAGTTGTGGGGCATTTGTGGAATATGGTGGAATCAGGAAAAAGTAAAGCAAATTTGTTATGGAAGGTGGAAAGGTTTAGACAGTTGGGGGCACACTGGATTGAAAATTGGAGTATTGTGAAAAACTTGGAACTCAAGGCTTCCCTTAATCCTGTATGTGTTATGTAACCTTTCTCAGCATTTAGTTTCCCCCTCTATAAAATGAGGGGATTGGTTATAACCCATTTAATCCCTTCTGGCTCTGAGTCTATAATCTTCTGACTTTCTTTTTTGGACACTTTCATAATTTTGACTAAGACTGACATAAATACATAGTACTCTCCAGAATTCCAACCTGATCACCATTACCTTTTGTATTCTCAATTACTATATCTGTTCTTTCATAATTCAGTAATTTGATAAAATTCTGTTTTTAAAAATGAGTTTACTTCAGGTTTGGAATGAAGTATATTCTAGATTAACATAGGATAAAGTTACATTGCAATAGCTAAGAACTGACATAGGTTCAGACATAAATTTGTTATATTGATTAAATTTGAAATTTAGATTTGAATTCTTTAAAAACCAAATACTGATGATTTCATCTTGCTTTGCAATTGTATTAAACATTGTCAGTAAAAGGCATAGGTAGAGAATCCCCTGTGTGCTGTGTCAACATTTAATAGTGAATTTAAGGAGACGTGGTTTTGAATTTAAGGAGACATGGTTTTTATTGATGGAAGTGCTCTGCAGTTCACCTTTTGCTTTTTGTCACTGTTACAAGCATATCTTAAAAATTTCCTTTGAAGCATAAGGAGAAATATATTTTTGTTTTGTATAAGTTTGAATTTGTTCTGTATTACATTTTTTTGACAAATAGCATAGGAGTGTTAGATGAATCAGTGGAAGAGTTTTTATTTATTTAGAGGGTACTTGCCAATCTTTATTTTTAGGTAAATTTAATTTAAATATAATAATAAATATAATAATAATAAATAAATATATTTATATAAATAAATAATAAATAAAAATAATAATAAATCCTATTATCATTGTTACTGATCAGACCTTTACTAGAATATTCTATCTAAGTTGGAGCTCCACAGCTAAGGAGGAATGTGGAGAGCTACAGATAAGAACTTTAAAGATGAATGAAGGTTTGTAAGTAAAGATTTATCTGAAAGTGTTTCAGGAATTGGGATTATTTAAGCTATGGAAATGAAAGGTGAAGGAATTATAGGAACTGTTTCATTAGTAACAGAAGTCTTTAAATGTAAAATAGCATTGAGCTATTCTCTGAAATGCAAATAAATTGAAACAATTTCGAAATTGCCTAAAATAATTTTGTGAAAATTCCTGAAGAATATTTACAAATTGGATTTAAACTGTCTGCAGTTCTGTAGATCCTAGTTGTAATATTCTTATTTAAAATTTAATGTTCTCTGGGAGCAGATTTCTTAAGGGTTTCTGGAGGCAGCCTTGGTTTCAATTCAGTGTAATAATCACCCCTAATGCAGCCAGGTATTACAGTCCAGCTCCTTTATTTTCTCTTTCCAAGTATTGTCTCTTTCCTTGGGCCTGATTAGCTTTCTTAGAAGCTATCTCTCTCCTTGGTTCCGAGAGCTTTTCCCGCTAGTCCTTTGCCTCTGCCAGCTTCAGCCTCTCGTCCTCCCAATGTCTCCAGCCAGCACAAAGGTGGAAGTTAGAAGGAATCTGATTGAGTGTGGGCTTGTGCTTTAGTGGGTTCCTCCTTATATATGCTCTCTTAAAGGTATGAATCTTGTAGAACTCTAATAAATACTAAGTACATCTAGAGAACTATTAAGCACCCGGTTAAACCACCATTGTCTCTATCAATTCCACTGACTTAGCACCTTGTAAGAATTCTAACATCTGGTAAAATATTGAAGGGAAGCTATTTTACTTTGTTCCATTTAAGATACAGTAAATAGGCAAAGAAAAGTTTTATGCACATAGCAACCATATGCCTGTCTATATTCATGAATGTGATTTAACCATAGTTAAAGTAATTACTTTTTTCTTCTTCCCATCTTCTTTTATTTTTTTAAATAAAGAAGCTGCAGTAAAACACACTGAAGACTTAAAGCAATTGAAAATTGAAAAGAAAACTCTTGAAAAAGAGCTCAAGAAGACACAGGTAATAATCTACAAAGTCTTTGGTATCAAGATTTAGAGGTTTACATGTTATCCTTTGTCAATCTCAAAATATTACTTATATAAAAGTGAGTTCTTCTAAGACCTTTTACATATAGAAACATTTATTTATTTGAGAATAATTATAGAACAAAATCAAAGCTAACTAAAAATTAGCAAATTGTGCCAAGTACTAACCAAGAGTTGTTTATTTGGTGAATTTCATGGATGTGTGGAGGGTGAGGGTTCTATATATAGGTAACAGATTATTGTAACAGAATTTTGTTATTTAACAGGAAAAACTTGATGAGTTTCCTAAACAAAATAGTAAAAAAGGTGAGTATTGACTTTGTAACTATATTTGATTTTTCTTTTGATTTATAATAAACTTTGCATTATAAAATCATTCTTTTCTATATTTTTAGTGTTGAAACATATGGGGACCCAGAGTTCCAGTAATGAGCCAGTTGAAACCCTAGACAAGAGTGAGTAGTCTTTCAATTCAATTCAAGTATATGTATCTGATGATAATGATAATAATAACTAACATTTACATACAATATACCAGACACTGTGAAATACTTTACAAAATATTATTTTATTTTATTCTCTTAACAACCTTAGGAGATTAGAGTTATTGTTATCCCCATTTTACAGATGAGGAAACTGATACAAATAGAGATTAACTTTTTCAGGGTCATGGTTCTTAACTTGTCTTCATGATTCTAGACTTAGCCTTTCTGTCCACTGTACTGCTTAGCTGCTGTTAGAAAATAAGTGCACTGAATTATTTGCTTCTGCAAAGAATATTAAAATCTTTATATTGTTGATATTTTTAATTTTCATGGAATAATAGCTGGGTAGGGAAATGATGTTATCTCTGATCTATTCTAGGTATGAGAAGAATCATTGGTAGGTTGAATAAGATTTTGTAACTTATTTGATGTCCATGGGTGATAGGGAGGATAACTGTACCATTAACAGAAATAGGGAACTCTTGGGCTTGGGGAAATAATGACTTTGATTTGGGGCATTTTAAAATTTGTCTCATTTCATTCAGAAGATTATTAGGAAGGAGTTGGAATAGGCCTAGAGCATGGAAGAGGAGGCAGTAGAAATAGATGTTCTACAAGTAGTAGAACTGGAATTAGTCTGATCTTCTGACTTAGTTACTTGTTCTTTCCGTTACTCTATCTTGCTTCCCTATTGGTAGTCGTTTGCATATAGATTATAGCTGAGCCTGAAAAGGGAGGATATATTTAAATAAAGAAGAAGAAGAAGATGACGACAGAGGAAAAATACTTGAAAAATGATAGTCTTTAGAAGCCAGGAAGAGAGAAAGGAGTTTGTGGAGGAGACAGTGAATGCTTTGAGAAAAAAAAGGAGAACAGAAATTAAAAATAGAAATTATTTGAATGTCTGGGATGGGCCGTGACCTCAGAAATTGTGAAGTGGATAAGGAAGATAAAGACTGATAAAATGTCATTGAATTTGGCTGTAATGTGGTCAATTGGGAAACTTGAAAAGTAGTTTCAGTGCAGTGTTGAGTGTGAAAACCAGATAGTAGAGTCTGCAGTGATTCAATAATGAGGAATTATTAGGTGCAATTGTATGACCTCTTGTTAGCTTTGCTGAATAGGGGATTCCTCCACAGGTATATTTTGGACCAGATAACCTCTTGGTTCTCCTTCAGATCTAATTCTTTGAGGTAGTAAATCGATTTCTTTTAAGGTATGTATACATTTGCTACTCTGATTTATGACTCTGGATAAGAGGATTTAACCTCTGTTTCCTCATTTGTTAGATGGAATTTATTATATTGCTATGGAGACTTTTTCAGGTTTTAGTTTGAATTAACAGTGCATGGTAATAATTATAATGCACAATTTTAATGTTTTTTCACTTATTTGGGTAGATCCTAATGGAATAGCTAAGAAAGATTCAGTTTTACTGTTTTTACATGTAATTAGAAAAAATAAAATGTTGTTTAGTAGGAAAAAAGAAAGATTGGAGTTTTCTGGTAACTAAGCAAGGAAATCAATAGGATCCCTTGTCTATTCTAGTGTACCATAAGAAACAGAGATTACTTGAGGCTACTGTTGCTCATCCCTGTCACTGCTTTGAAAACCTACCTGTTCTCTTTACTCCTGATCTTCTTACTCAGACCAGTGGGCTCTAAAAGCCTTCTTTGTCCATTCTAGGAATTCAGACCTCTATCTTCCTCAACTCCATATTTACCCAAACTAGGATGAAAAACATCTTTTTTTAGCCTTATATCCTGTCCAAAGTTCATAAAACTTCATCTTTTCTTAATAATTGTGATCCTGCTACTTACCTGACTTCTAAATCCTTAGTCTTCCCCCTTTTTTGTCTTCCATATCCTTGGAATTTGCACTAAGACCCCGAGAAGAAGCCACACTTAAGTCACAGGCTCCATCAAATATTTATTATTCCAAGAGCAGTGTGTCTTAGCTCAGCTAGATTAAAGTAAATTTTGATAAATGAAGAAAATTTAATGCTTTCCATATTTTTCTTAGAAAAAATAAAACTGCTTTTGAAGGAGCTCTGGTTGTGCATTGACTCTACAAAAGAAAGGCTACAGAATGAAGACAATGAAGATGTCCAAGGTAAGGCGAGCTATATTAAAGATTATCAGAAAAAAATTTTTGTTTGTTTTTTTTTTTTTTTTTTTCTTCTATCATAGCATGATTCCTACTGTGTACTTGGTAAATAATATATTTGGCTTTTGATTTGCTACAGTTTCTATCAATGAATGTTTAGTGATAACTGAAAAAAAAATCCATGGAATACAAAGATAGATTGGGTTCAGTATATTATAAGAGAATTATCATTTGACCAAAATTTGTCAATTTAGTAAGCCAATCCCTTTGTTACCAAACTGATGACATCTTCTAAACACTAATCTAAAAGTTTTCTAAAACATTTAAATGTTGTTTAAAACATTTGGATTTTTTTTTTTTCCATTTGGTTTTTGTTCAGATTTATTATTTCATGGCCATAGAGAGGTATGAAGAAGAAATATCCTCTATTGCTATAGATAGTTAACTGTCATTCAGTTTATAAAGTTGTCTGAAATACCGAGATTTTAAGGAATTTACACAGAGTCATGCAGCCAACTCAGAGGGCTGTCCATAATATCATGCTTCTTGTATTTGATTGGTAAAACCCTGATTTGATTTAGTATTTTGAAACAGTATCAATTCCTTATAGGCTTACTTTTCTTTCTGGTCTTTAGGGTTGTAGGCAATGCAGTTATTAAATTTAATATTCCACATATGGTGTACACCTGTTTTGAATTTAGAATTGAACAAAAATGGCATTATATCATCTTTTATCTCTCAACTTCCTTCCCAGTTCATGGACTTGGAAGGGACATTCACTGTGACTTTTGGCAGCTGTCATGATGGCAACAAGCTTAGCTGATATGTTCCTAGGCCACTTAAAATTTACATGTACTGATTGTCTTTTATTTGCAGTGATCAAAATCACTAAGAATAATCTAGAAGACAAGAACATGAATATTGTTGACCCATAGGTCAGTTTTAGAATTGGACATTTTTATAAAGTTACATGTGATTTTTCAAATAAACATTGCAATTCATAATGGTTTACCTGTTTATAAGTTTGGCCTATCTTTCACTGGATAATACTGTTTTAAACATTTGGCCCTATGAAAATGAGTGTGTTTTGATTAGTATTTTGAGAAGATGAAGCTATTGGACAGAGTCTATTATCTGTCATCAAAATATATTATTTATATTCTTGTGTTGTAGAAATGAAAACAAATATGGGTTTCTTATATTCTTAGGAAATGCTCACTTGACGAAAAGAGAATGGCAACTACAATTTCCTTTGACTTAGAGGTTTTATCTTTTTAATTATTGGCAATCTGATTTAATTAAAATTGAGAACAGAAAGTTCTTTTTTCGTATATGCTATAAATCATTTGTATTTTCTAATTCATTATTGGTAAGAACATTGCAGTAAGGTGGCTCCAGTCGCAGGTATATTTCCCTTATGGGCTAGGCAGTTTTTCCATAAACCACATTCCTGAAACTAACTGTGCTACATGTTTTTTGTTGGTACAAAAGCAAGAGAAATAGATGCATTTTGACATGAGCCTATTAAAGCAGTAGACATAAATCTCAAATGATATACCTTCTTGGTAAGTTAGTATTAATGTCTGAAAGATGGCAAGTTTATTTATATTTACATGATACTCAATTTTAGAGTAGATAATTAAGAATATTTTTGCCTTTGACTATATATTTCCTTTAGAATGACCAGTTTGTAGAATTGTACTGCAAGAGTGCAAGAATATCCCAAAGTTTAATTTCAAATATCTATTTATAGAAAAGGCTGCCAAAGAAAATACACAATCTAGGAAATCTGTTGAAGAATATGGACTGCTATCTCGAGTTCAGAGCAATAACTTCAGATCTCCTGAAATGAAGACTTGCCTGAGAAGCTTCTCTGTGCAGTTAGAGCAGGAACTCCTCGGAGAGTGTAGGTCCATTGAGGAGGATGGTCCCATCACTGTCAATGTACAAGATTGCAGTAATGACTCAGCTTTTCATGAGGACAGAAATCCTGAGATTTTTGTGCCGAGCAGTTGGGAGGAAAATAGTTCTGATTCCTCTGATCCGGAAGATATGGAAGATAAACCACTTGTGAAGGATCTGGAAGCCATCTTTGACCTCTTCAGACTTCCCCCACCACTTCTGTCCCCAGTGTCCACACCTCCTCCAACACCATTACGATGTCAGGTGCCATCATCATCTCCACTTGCACCTGTAAGTTACAGATTATTTGCATTTGTTACTAATAAACATTTGTCTATAATGTTAATGTAAGGTAGCTATGAAAAAAGATGATTTCTGGTACTGGATTTTAAAAAATCATAGATCATTAGAATAGATTAGGTACACAAAACATTGTAGTAAGTGATCATAGTAATTTAGTATTTGATAAGTCTAAAGAGCTAAACTTTGGGGACAGATTCATTTCCCATTCATAAATGGTCAACTGGTATGAATAAGCAATTTTCAGACAAAGCAGTCAAATCTATCTATCATCATGAAAAAAAATGCTCTAAATCACCAGTGATTAGAGAAATGCAGATTAAAACAACCCTAAGATATCACCTCATACCCATCAGATAGGCTAATAGGACAAAAATGGAAACTGATAAATGTTGGACATGATTTGGAAAAAAATGGGTGTAAACATGAAAAGTTAGACATGATTTACAGCCAATTATCAATTTTATTAGTTACGGCTACAAATAATTAATAAAATGATAATTATTAGCTTTCTCCTATAAACCAGAGATGGACTTATTAGCTGCTAAATATTTGTGTGTGTGTATGTGTGTGTGTGTGGTCTTGATAGGTGGAAAGCAACTCTTATAATGAGGTATAGACCTGTTGTAGTGAGAGGCTCTAATGAGGGATTCTAATGGGAGACTCTTTACTTGTCAGATCAAGAGACTGATCTTCAAACCCAGACACGCCTGTCTATGGGCAGACAATTCTCCATTATAACCTGAGTAGAACAATGGTAGGGTTATGGTAAGAATTCCATCTCGCTGGTTGCATGAATTCTTTGGTCAGGGTCAGAAATGTCCTTTAAAGGCTGAGCTTTAAATGAGTACCTAAAAAAGGAAGAAAAAAAACCTAGATTCTTCCCCTCCCCCATATATTTATTATTATTTGTCTAATGGGACATTACTGCATGCTTGGTGAGGTTGTGAATTGATCCAGACATTTTGGAGAGCAATTTTGAACAATGCCCAAAGATCTGAAAAGCTATATTATCCTTTGATATAACAAGACTGCTACTGGGTCTATATTCTAAAGAGATTTTTTTAAAAGCAAGAAGAATCGATTTATATAAAAGTATTTGTAGCAGATCTTTTTGTGGTGGCAAAGAATTGGAAATTTGAGGGGATGCCCATCAATTGGGTAATGGTTGAACAAGGTGTGTTATGTGATTGTAATAGAATATTTTTGTTTCATAAGAAATGACAAATGGGATGATTTCGGAAAAAATTGGAACTATTAATTACGTAAACAGAATCAAAGTGAAATGAACAGAACCAGAGCATTGTACGTAGTAACAGCAAACTTGTGCTATACATTGTTAATAGCAATAGTGATCCAAGACAGTCCTAAAGGACTCATAATGAAAAATGCTATCTACCTTCAGAGAAAGAACTAATATTATCTGAAATTTTTGTACAAATTGACTAAAATGAAAATGTTTTACATCATTGCACATATGTAATCTATGTAAGATTATGTAAGGGGAGGCATGGGAAAGGAAGAAATGATACACTTTGAAGCTCAGAACTAAAAAAAAAAGTTAACAATTGATTTTACTTGTAATGGGGAAAAGAAAATATTTAATTTTTATTTCATTAAATTTTCTCAAGTCTATTATTTTTTAAATTAATTCATTTTGAATTTAGAGAAAGACTAGGGAAAAAATAATATTTCATTATGCAGTGGGTAGAGCACCAGTCCTGAAGTCAAGAAGACCTGAGTTCAAATTTGACCTTAGACACTTAATACTTCGTGGTTGTGTAACCCTAGGCAAGTCACTTAACCTCAATTGCCTCAGCAAAAACAAAAACAAAAAGAATATTTCCATGTACACAGTTCAACATAAAAGAAGATTCAGCATAAGACCATGAATTTCTATTTTGTACTTTGTACATTTTTTTGAAAAACTATATAGTAAGTGCTCTTAACTGTGTGCTTTTTTTTTTTTTTCCTTCTCCTGTCCCTCCCCTCCTTAGAGAAGATTATCATTAGATATAACTATATGTGTATATGTAAAACTATGGTATACATCTAGTTTTCACTCTTTTCTCTGGAAAGTTTCCCAGTTTTTCCACAATCCTTCCAACATTTGTGACTTTGTCCGTCTATAGTTTTAGCCAATATGACAAGTATAAGATGATCTTAAAGTTTTAATTTACATTTATCTTCTCAATAATGATTTAGAGCATTTTTTCATAGGACCTTAGATAGTTTTGATTTCTTCATTGAAAAATTTATTTTTCATATTCTTTAACCATTTATTAATTGGGGAGTGACTCATTTCTATAAATTTGACAAAGTTCTTTATGTATTTGAGATATGAGACCTTTATCTGAGAAACTGTCTATAAACATTTTCCAATTTTCTCCTTCCTTTCAAATCTTAGTTACATTGGTTTTATTTGTACAAACTTTTTAAAAATTCATTGTAATTGAAATTATCCATTTCATATTGCATAATGCTATCCATTTCTTATTTATCTATAAATTATTCTTCTATCCATAAATCTGTTCCAAGTTTTTCTAATTTACTTATGATATTTACCTTTCATTTTTAGATCATGTGTCCATTTTGACCTTGTCTTGATAAATGATGTAATATAATGGTCTATGTCCCAAGTTATTGATGTACCTAGTTTCTGCTAAATTGCTTGCGAAGTTTCCCAATAATTTTTAGCAAAAAATGAATTCTTTTCTCTAATACTTACATTTGTCAAACACAAGGGTACTGTAATAATTTGCTATTGTATATTATATGTCTCCTTAGTTCCACTCATCTTACTTTCTATTTCTTAGCTAGTACCAATAGTCTTAGCTAGTCCCATATAAAATAGTATAAAAGCTGGCATTGGTAAATGTTCCCTTACATTTTTTTTTATATAGAGATCCTTCATCCACAGTCTGAGAACCAGTGATCTAACAGTGATGACTGAGACAAACGTTTCTATACTTTATTGGCATTTTACTTTTTAGCAATATCTTATGCCGAGATACTTGGGCACACTTCCATCACTCGAAAAATTCCAAGACATTGGCTAGCAGGACTCTTTGATGCTTGGCTAAAGATCAGAAAAACCTTAGAATTTCGCAAGTCAATGATGGGAGTTGCTTTTCCCTTCAAGGGGTTATTCATGCCTAAATTTAAAGCCTGAAATCTAACCAATTGTTAACAATTGTCTGTTCCTAAAATCTACACTTAAGGCCAACCTTAAATCTAATTCCATCCACTGATTCCAGTCTTTATAGATCTTTTGGTTCACAAACATCTATGGAGCATCTTTTCCTAATAGAAAAACTACTAGGTATAAAATGCAGTGTTTTCTTCTTGATTTGTCTCTTTATGTGAAGGTATTTATATCAACTTCTTTGGCTCTATTAATTTTGTTCAATTATCTCTTTTTGAATAACCAGAAACTATAGACTACTGCATGCTAGTTAGAACAATTGGCCACTTTGTTAATCCCTAAGCATGGCTGCTCATACACAGTTCTCCCCATGAAGACTCCCAGGAATATTTATTTCTGCATCCCCTTTGTACATCATACAGCATATTAGAGATAATGCTGTATCACTTTTCTTAGCCAGTCCCATATAGTGTAGTTTAAGAGCTGGCACTGGTAAATGTTCCCTTACATTTTTTTTAATATTAGTTCCTTTGATATTCTTGACTTTTTGTACTTTGAAATGATTTTTCTTAGTTTTTCAAATTCAGTAAAAAATATGTTTGGTAATTTAAGATGTCATTGAAGAAATAGATTAGTTTTACTTAGTTTTTTAACTAATAACTTTTGTCATTTTATCATATTGATTATGCTTACCCATGAATAATTAACATTTCTCCAGTTATTTAAATATGACTTTATTTGTAAAAAGTGTTTTATAATTATGTTTATTTCATTTCTGGGTTTATCTCTTACCATCTCTTCTTGTAGGATATTTTGTTGGTGACATATAGAGACAATGATTATTTATATGGTTAATTTTATATCCAGCTATTTTGCTAAAATTGTTTTCACTAATTTTCTAGTTCAATCTTTAGGATTTTCCAAATATACCATATTGTCTGCAAAAAGAGAAAGTTTGATGCCTCTTTGCTTATTCTGATTCCTTTAGTTTGTTGTTTTGTTTTTTTCATTTTTGTTATTTGAATTTCTAATATAGTATTGAATAATGCTGATGATAGTAGGTTTGCTTTCCCCCTGATCTTATTGGAAAGGCTTTTTAGCTTTATTACCATTACAGATAATGCTTGCTGGTGGCTTTAGGTAGATACGTTTTTATCATTTTAAGGGAAAATTAATTTATAACTCTGCTTTCAAATGTTTTTTTTTTTTTGTTTTTTTTTTTTTTTGTTTGTTTGTTTTTGTTTTTTTAGGAATGAGTGCTGTATTTTATTAAACACGTTACTTTTGTTACTGATACAATCAATTGTGTTAATAGTTTTCCTCATGTTAAACCATTTTTGCAGTCATGGTATTATGTTATTGTCTCTTACTTTTTTATTTCATTTGTAGTCTAGTATTTTATTTAGAATTCTTACATCCATATTGATTGATAAAATTGATCTATAATTTTCTTCCTTTCTTTTTATTCCCCTTAGTTTGTTTCATAAAAGGATTTTGCTTATTATTCAAAATAATTTACTTAATATTAGAAGTTGTTGATTTTTAAATGTGGTGGAATTCATTTATAGGATTGGGGGTTGGGGATAATAATGTTTGAGTAATCAGAGTTAAATCACTTATCCAAAGTCACACAGCTAAGAAATGTCTGAGGGATTTAAATTCAGTTCTTTCTGACTCCAGGGCCTCTATCCATTGTGTTACCTACCTGCCCTGTTGAATTAATAATGTTTCAATTCATCTGGTCTTGGTGCTTTTTTTTCTTAGGAAATTCATTTATGGCCTGTTCAAATTTTTTTTTTTTCCTAAAGTAGATTTATTTAGTTATTCTATTTTCTCTTTCATTGCTCTACGCAGTTTTTATTTTTATACTCTTTCATTTCACTTAAATTGCCACATTTGTTGGCAGATAATTGGGCAAAATAATGCCTTATAATTGCTTTGATATCATCTTCATTAGTGCTGTATTCATCCTTTTCATTTTTAATATCAGTGATTTGGTTTTCTTACTTTTATTTGGGCTTTCTAACACTTAATTTTGTTAGCCTCAACTTTAATTTTTAGGATTTTCAATTTAGTGTTTAATTGGAAATCATTAATATGTTCTTTTTCCATGTTTTTATGAAATTTGTTGATGTTCCATTTCTCTATTTTATTGATATAAATATTTAGAGATTTTTTTCCTCTGGTTGCCACTTTTGCTACCTCTCATGTTTTGATATGTGGTCTCATTATTGTCATTCTTTTTGCTGAAGTTATTGATTGTTTAACCTACTCTTCTTTAAGATTAAGTTATTTAGTCTTCAATTATTTTTTAATCTTTTATTTTCATGGTCCATTATTGAATATAATTTTTATTGCACTATAATCTGAAAAGAATGCATTAACTTTTCTGCATTTCATTATATAGTTTTTATACCTTAAGGGATGCTTGATTTTTATAAAGTATTCTGCTACTAAGAAAAATCTTATTTATCTTATCTAATATTCTCTTCATCTTCTTGACTTTGTTAGATTTATCTCATTTAAAGAGGTTAAGTCCTTCCTATTTCTTCCCTGATTTTTTTTTTTTTTAACTTTTTACTTCTATCTGTAATTCATTTACCTTTTCCTTTAAAAACTTAGGTGCTATAACATTTGGTGCACTTGGTTTAATATTTATTTTGCTTAATTAAACTTGTTTTAACTTTGAGATAATGTTTTTTTTTTAAATTTGTCAACTGAAGTACAATAAATTTTATTCCAGCCTTTTATTTGAACTCTGTATTTTGAATGTGTTGTTTGTAAACAGCATGTTTTCAGATTCTGATTCTGATTTTTAATCTATTCTGCTGTTTCCCTTTTATAGGTGAATTCATCCCATTCACATTCTAAGTTATGACTATTTACAATGCAAAGTTATAATTACTAGTTGTTTATTTCCCTTAATCCAATTTTCTTCACTATTATCCTCTTTGTTGTTTTTTTGTTTTTGTTTTTTACTTTATATCTCATTAAATCTCTAATTTACTTATAACTACTACCTCCCTAAATCATTTCCTTTTAAAGAATCCCTTCCTTATCCTCTCCTGTAACCTCCTATTTCTTAATCTATCTTCTCCTCTAACAATCCCTCCCTAATCCTTTCCTCTCACTTCCTACTTTTTGTTTTAAATATAGATTTTTATTTTCAAAATTCATGCAAAGATAGTTTTTAGCATTCATCCTTGTAAAACCTTGTGTTCCAAAATTTTCTTCTTCCCAGAGATAGCAAATCCAATATATGTTAAACATGTACACATTTTCTAAACATTTCCACATTTATGCATCATGCACAAGAAAAAAAAAATTAAAAATTAGAAAGAAAAAAAAGCAAAATTGTGAAAGGGAAAATACCATTTTGTGATCCACATTTAGATCCTACGGTCCTCTTTTTGGATGCAGGTGGCACTTTCCATCACAAGTTTATTTGAATTTCTTAGAATCACCTTATTGTTGAAAAGAGCCAAGTCTCTAACAATTGATCATCTCATAATCTTATTATTGCTATGTAAAATGTTCTCTTGGTTACTCTCTTTGAAGAGGAAAACCCCAAAACTCTGAAAAATCCTTAAAAGAGAAAACCTCCTTGGTCTGCCTCAGGGAGGGGATTCCACTCTAAGTACAAACCTTTTCATCTTTATCTGTCTCAATCTGAAACCCATTGAATTCAATTCAAATTCTAACCCTGGCTGAAACCCAGCCCAGAGCCAACATGGAACTCCATGCACAAGCCCTCCTTCAGCTTGTAGCTAAAGTCTCCTATTATAAAAGAGCCAAGCTGGCTCTCTTTGCAGAGATCCCAAACATGGCAGCCTTATATCTGCCATGTCAAAGGATTTCTGCCCACTGGAACCACCTGGTTCTGGTGCCCTCCTCTCTTTACCTAACACCTTTTAACCTTACTTCCAAACCCCATGATAAACCTCTTTTATTAATCTAGGTTTTGGGGTCTGTAAATTCCTTTATAGGGGACTTTTGCGCCGCTACTAGACCCCATTTAACTCTGTATCCTTGTGCTGAATCCAAAGGGGATACAAGGGAGCTCTATTTGACTCCTTGTACCCCAAACCTGCCACTAGACCTCAATTAAACCTAGTTTCAATTATAAACCTCATCAACTTCACTTAGCATCAGTTCATGTAAATCTCTCCAGGCCTCTGTGAAATCATCCTGCTGATCATTTCTTATAGAACACTAATATTCCATAACTTATTCAGCTGTTCTTCAACTGATGAGCATCCAATCAGTTTTCAGTTCCTTGCTGCTACAAAAAGGGCTGCTGTAAACATTTTTTTCTAGGATATACTATAACATTTAATATGTATGGGAATGCCTGCCATCTAGGGGAGGGGTTGGAGGGAAGGATGGGGAAAATTCAGAACAAAAGGGAATACAAGGGATAATGTCATAAATAAATAAATAAATGAATGGAAATTACCTATGCATATGTACTGTCAAAAAATGTTATAATTAAAAAAATTAAAAAAAATTTTTTTTAAATAGAAGAATTTTATATCCTTTTAGATGTATGTGTTATTTTCTCTTTAATCCAATTTTGATAAGAATAAAGTTCCGGTACTACCTACCCTTCTTCCCCATCTGCTTCTGCTATAACAGTTCTTCCTTTTAGGTCTTTTCTATGTGAGATAATGGTTCCATTTTATCTTTTCCTCCCCAGTTTTATTTTTTAGAATCATCCCATCATATTCAGCTCAATCCCAAACCTCCTATAACTATATGTATATTTTTTTAACTACCCAAGTAATGGTAATATTCTTAAAAATACATATAATATTTTCCCATATAAGAATTAAACAATTTGACCATATTCAGTCCTTCATAATTAATTGTTCTTTAATATTTACCTTATGTTTCTTCTGGAATCTTACATGTCAAATTTTCTATTAAGTTATGATCTTTTTGTCACAAATACCCTAGAGTCTTAAATTCATTAAGTTACCATTATTTTTAATTCATCTTTGCTGGGTAATTATTCTTAGTTGCAAACCTTTGCTCTTGTTCTAAGCTCTGTTTTTGTTGTTGTTGTTTTGTTTTGCTTGTTTTTGTTTTTGTTTTCCTCTGAGGTCAAATTTGAACTCAGGTCCTTCTGACTTCAGGGTTGGTGCTCTATCCACTGTACCACCTAGCTGCCCCCTTTGGTCTTTTAATGTAGACGTTGCTAGATTTTATGTTATCTTGATTGTAGCTCTGTGTTATTTAACTTGATGGGATGTTTTGTTGGTTTATTTTTCTTGCTCTAAGATTTTTCCCTTGACCTGGAAGCTTTGAAACTGGGCAATAATATTCTTATGAGTTTTTGTTTTGATAGCTTTCAGGTGGTGATAGGCGGATTTTTTTTTTTTTTTCTCTTTCTATTTTACCCAGTCATTATAGAACTTCAGAGTAATTTTCCTTAATTTCTTGTAATATATCTAGAGACTCTGATCCTAACTTTTAGGGAGTCTTAACAATTTTTATATTTTGTTCTGTTCTATAGATCAATTATTTTTCTAAAAGAGATTTCACATTCTTTGCAGTTTTTTCATTCTTTTGACTAGTTTCATTGCATCTTATTGTCTCATAACATCATTAGTTTCTCCAATTCTATTTTTTTTTAAAGCATTTTCTTTCTTGAGTTTTTGGATCTCATCTTCCAGTTGGCTTTGTTTTTATAATTTTCTTGATTTTCTTGGATTGCTCATAATTTTTCCCCCTAATTTTTTCTGGACTTCTTTTATTTGATTTTTAAAATCCCTTTAAATTCTTCTAAGAACTCTCTTTGGGCTTGCAACCATTTGACCTTTTTCTTTGAGGTACTTCACTGTCTTCTGAGTTTATGAATTCATATCTTTTCTGTCCCCATAGTAGTTATCTATAGTTATCTATGGTGATTGGCTAATCACCTTAAGAAAATATTAATAGTTCATGTCAATGTCTGTTTTATCATTTTCCCAGGGTTTACTGTAACAAATTTATTTGATTAATTCAGGTTGGAGTTGCTCTATTTTGCAAGACTTCCATCTCATTTTCATTCTTCTAATTTGACCTTTCTTTCAGTAGAGAGCTGATGCAGAAAGGAATTCCTCATCAATAATCTTTAATATCATGCCCATTAAAATCTAACCATTTTTGTTTGATTTGAAGTTACTTTATATGTTTTGTATTACAATATGTATTGTATTTTGTATATGTTTTATATTATATTAGGACCTTTTTCTCAAGAAAAGTATTTAGGATTTGTGGATATGAAAATTAAAAGTATTTATGATTAGTGGGTATGAAAATTTTCTTTAAGCTTTTTGTGGTCTCAGTTCTTAAGAACCCTATTTTTAAACATTTTTCACCTTCCTTATCTATTACTTCCATATGCATTGAAATCCCTTGGAATTAAAGTTTATAATGATTGATTTTAGAGATTTTTATGAAATTTCGCTATCTCCTTAGTGGCAATAAATATTGATGCATGAGTTTCAGTTATTTTCATAGTAATGGTTTTTAAATGCTTATTATAAGCACTGCATGAATAAAAAATAATAAATGTCCCATTCAATAATGTTTGTTGTTGCTTTTGGATGCACAATAATACCAATTCCACCAGCTTCTTTTTTTAGCTGCAACTTTTGTCTTCTAGTTGGAAGATTTATGTGATTCATTTCTTGAAGTGGTATGTTCACTTGTTGATAAGTACACAAGGACCTTACATTTAACACCTATGTTAATGATTGTTTAGTCAAATCCTCTTCAGTCTTCACATTTACCTGCCCCTTTTCTTTACCACTTTGCCATCTTCACTTTAAAAATCCAAAAAATCTAATTTTGGATTTGTCTTTGTCTCAGGGATGTTTTTGGCTAAAGAATTTATCACTGAAATGGCAAACCTCTCTGGTGAGATGATGAATCTCATTGTGCTTTGTGTGATTATGGTAGCCATAGTAAGCTAAGGGGAGGCATGGCATCCAGTTTAAAGATAGTGATGATTGTGTTGTTCTATAATCAAATCACATACAGTTTTGTATTCTGTGTTGAATTTTAGAAATATAAACTTGATATTTGATTAAGTGGTTTATAATTGAGTAGGAACGTTGATATATGTTAATAATGAGCATCTTTTTTATATAAATAGATCAATTCTTTAATAAACATGATAATAAACTGAATTCTTCATTAAAAGTCTTGGAGTAGGAAACAGCTAGGTTGTGCCAGTAGGTCAGGCGGACCTGAGTTAATATCCATTCTCAAAACTTGAAACTTAATGGTTGTGTGACTCTGGGAAAGCCATTTAATTTTTTTGTGCCTTCTCTCTGACCTCCTCCCAAAAGAAAAGAAAAGAAAAAGTTTGGTAAAGAGAAGGGGAAAAGAAGTGAATCTGTTGAACCTGAACTTTATTTGATTTAAGGAAGCTGAAGCAACTAATCATAAGCTGTTGTTTTGTTTTGTTTTGTTTTTCTCCCCAGGAGGACTATTTTGGAGATTTTACAGATTCCAGTGAAGAAGAGTTGGTGGATAGAGAACATACTATGCAATCTCCTTTAGAAAATGGCACATCTGAGTCTCTGAATACTTCTAACTCTTCTGAAGGGAAAGAAGAAAGTAGAAAAGTTATAGAACAAATTGAACCAGATCTTGGAACCCAGGATCCAGTGAATCTGGAAATGAATGAAGAAACAGCTATTGGGTGTGATATTTTACCAACAGGATTAAAATTCAAGGGTAGTAAACCTAATTCAAAAGAAATGGAGATGCCTTTTTCATGTGCTAACCCATTACTCCATAAAGAACATCATGCAGTATCAAATGAAAATATAAAAGATGAAAATAAATATGTCTTAGATAAAGGTGGTATATCACAAGATGACAAAGAAGGAAATGTCACACCACTGCAAAATAAAAGAGCAACCTTTAGAGTTCCCCATATACCCACTGAAACTGAGTGTTTACATACGATATCTGATGACCTAATGCAAGTGACAGAAAATGCTGAATTGAATGAAGAAATATGTAATTCTTTGCTTAGCCAGGAAAAGTTAGTTGTACAAGTTACATCTGAAGAAAAAATCTCATTGCCAGGACCTGAATCACACAAATTAGAATTTTCTAAACAAATATCTGTTAACGGATTCACCTCTAAAAATGAAAAAATGCTCATGGTTTCTGAACATTTGCAAGAAATAACTAGAGAATTGCCTGGAAAAGAAGCAAAAGAAATGCAAGGATTTAATAAACAGAATCCTTCTGAATCCAAACAAGATGTACTCATTATGATGGATACAAGTGAACTTGATGTCAAGACAGATGTTCTCTCTTCTCCCCATGTCATGTCATCTAATTGTAGTAATCCTCAGTTCTCTTTTGATTTAGGATATAATAATGAGGTTTCTTGGAAATTCAATGGACAGTGTACTTTAATTGAAGTTGTAAATACGGACTTTTTAAATGAGACTGTTCCAAATCAACTCCATTGCGCAGAACAAAAATCCTGTGAAACAATGCATAATATTTCAGATACAATAGATAAGCATTCTGAATCTACAGATTATTCTAAAGAAGAATATAATGTTGAGAAAAACATACATGCTTTGAGCCCTAATTCGGCAACACCCATGCCTACTGGTCAAATCAGCAGAGACACAAAATGTTCTGATGAATCAAAAGACATGGCTAATACCTATGTGGTTGATCAGGCAACATTTGAAAAAGACACAGGAGATAAACAATGTGAAACTGAAAAACCAAGACTTGAGCTTAGTACAACTAAATCAGATGATTTAATTTCCACACCATTTCAGAGTGACTTGGTAAAGAGAGATCATCATTTAGATATAAGTACTTCATGTCATAATATAGATGCTGGTATGCTTATAGACAAAGAATATGAAGGAAGTCCAGAAGCTAAACTCAGCTGTGAACAAGAAGATAATAAGCAATTACAGACAGAAACTCCTGTTATAGAAAATGTTCTGTCATCACCCAAATTGGATTCTCATAGAAAGGAAGCAAATCCAATAGCATTTACTTTTAATAACCAGGTCTCGATTATTTCTGAGCAGTTGAAATCTGAAGAGCTCCAGGTTACCAACTTGAAAGATCTTGAGTCTCATGTTAAAGAGAGCACTTTGACACCTGATAATACTTACACTGAAACTGAACATATGTCATCTAAAGCAGAATATATTGACAAAGAGAAATGCCAGTTGCTAAAAGTCAAGCAAATAGAGGCAGTAAACTGCTCCTCAGCAGAAGATTCTGCTTCCTGGATAACAACAGATTTAAACTGTTTTAGTGAATCTTTATTAGTAGAAAATTCTCATTATGAGACAATTAGAAAACTATCAACCAGATCTGAAGAGATATCCCTCCAGAGCCAGAAGAGTAATGTGTCAGAAGCAGAGAAAAAACAAGATCTGCAAAATCAAGGTCATCTTGGTACCATGAGTGCTAAAGAGGAATTCTCTCCATCCACAAATATTTCACTTCCAGATGATTTAACCACAGAAGAAATTTGCTCAGGAGATGCTTCTATATCAGATTTAGAAGTCTTAATTACACCCTTGGACTCTGTGTCTCTTAAAGTTCAACAAGTTCAGAAAGAGAGAACTCCTGGGAATATTTGTTTGAACTCTTATATGAAAGAAGAATGTGCTTTCCCTTTATCCCTAACCAAAAAAAATGAAAATGAGACCCAAGTTAGCCTAAATATACTTAATGACATTGTACAGTGCTATATGGGTAGTCCAGAAGACACAAAACATGGTTCTGAACATGAGATGTATGATCAGATTAGTTATGATAGTAAAAGTAAAAATGAAACTGTAACTAACCACGAAACCAAAGAGCAAAATTTCAACAAAGAACCACAAATGCAAACAGGAAAAACTAATACTTATAAAGATGCTCATGCATGTATGAAAAGAAGAGGCTCTTTAGACATAGAGAATTTGACATCAGCCCTGAAAGATTTTAATTTAAGTACTGTTTCTGAGACAAATGGATTTTCTACATCAGAGATATTTAAGCTTCTCGAAAATAGTCAGTCACAGGATTGTACTTCAAGGAACTCTGTTTCAGAATGTTTTGACAAAGTATTGGCAAACAAGGAAATGAAAAACAAACTAAAAATAGGAAAAGTATCTGAAGAAAACTTGAGAAAACACTCTTGGGTAAAAACTCATGAAGTTTCCAAAGAAACAAGTGATTCAGAAGAAGAATGTAATCGTTTAAGAAAGGTTAAGTGTGCAAGTCAGTTTACCTATTGCTTACTAGGGGAAACCACTAAGACTTACACCAAAGATATACCTGGTATTGAAAACTTTTGTAAAGATTCTCATACTAAATCTCCTGATGTTTCCTTTCTGAACACACGTAACAGTATTATAGCTGGATGTTTGAAAGAAAAATCTCTTTCCTATAAAATAATTAAGCCTTCATCAGACATAAAACAATCATCACTGATTCTAGATTTTGATGCTGAAAAAAAGTCGTGTACTGATAGGTTTGTTAATGAAAACACTCAAAGAAAAGAACATATAGAATATTCAGATGCAGCCAAAGGAAGAAATGATAGTAAAGATGCCACAGAAATGGAAAAAGTTGGGAAAAGTGCCATTGACCAAAATACTGGAAATTCTAAAGAAGGTATGTTGCTCCATCGTACATCTAGGCTGAATCCAGAAATTGTAAATGGGTATGGAAAACATGATAATTTGAATTTAAGTATCAAAGAATCTGAAGATTGGATGATTACAAAGGATGGAAATATCCAGTCAAGCATGGACCAAATTGTAGTGCATGAAATTCCTGAGGCAGTCTCTAGAGTACAAGCTATTCTTTCTGGAGATATCTTAGAAGATGCACTTGATCCTCTTGCCTCTACTGAATACACACCAAATTCTGAACAAAATCAGAGTGACTCCCCATCTAATGAATATTATGATGACGATCCTTTATCCACACAGAAAGATGGTTCAAAGAATGGTCAAAATGGTATCTTTGATAAAGACACGCTGTGGAATTCATCTATGTGTGATGTAAATTTTGACTCTCAAGAAAATAATCAGACTTCAGAATCCCCAAGTATTTCCTTAGATAGCACTGATACTTTAGAACTTGAGCCATTTGTTGATTTAGTCAATCAAAATAAGCGTGGGTCAAAAATGTCAAACCAAGAATCATCACATAAACTGACAAAAGCTTTAGCGAAATCTAAAGCTGAAGTTAAGCAGTGCAAAGCTTCTAAAAAGTCTTCAAGGGTAAAAAGCAAAGCAAAAATTCAACACAGTCACTTAGCTCAGCCAGTTTTGGCAACTGCTGATACTTCTACACCAACAAAATGTTCTCCTGATACTCTGAGTAAAATAAGGCAAGAGATGGGGCCACCTTTGCCTCCTTTGCTTGCACCATTGCTTGCAACACCCCCAAGGACTCTGCATCCAGTTTCCCCTCTAATGTCAACTTCTAGTCAGTCTTCTCTAACTTCACCACTTGATGATCTGATTTCCCCATTGCGTGATACACCAGTCCCTCCACTGATGTCTCCATTGTCTGATGATCCACGGTACAAGTCTCCTATGCATAGTACTCCATCTCCTTCAGATGCATCTGCCAGTCAGAGAATCTTATCATCTCCTTTGCAATTTTGTGCTGCCACACCAAAGCATGCACTTCCTGTGCCTGGAAGGCTTCCTCCATTGGCAGTTGGCAATAATACTGCACTAGGAGGACCCCAGGAAAACTCTGTAAAAATCCTTGATACCATGTATCCAGAGTTGTCTGCCAGGGCAAGGACACTTAACATTCTTAAAGGGAATATTCAGCTGAATAGATGTCCTCCAGCAGATTGTAAAAATTTACCCGGGCCTGTGAATAATATTACAGGATTCAAAGCAATCACTTCTGCTTCAACTGCTTTTGTTAAAACAGGAAGCACTTCTAATACTGAATGTGATCAAGGTAAACTAAAAGATTTTGAGCCTGAGCTTACAAGTTTCCAGAGTCATGGTGGGAAAAGACCTTTGGTACCATCAACCATATTAAGGAGTGCAAAGAGGTTACGTCTAGACAGTGAGTCACCAAAATTGGAGATTAAGGTAGATGCACCAGAAATCATTAAGGCTAGTTCTCCTCAAGCTGAAAATGTCATGACACATGATGATGAGAATTCTTCTGTTCAGGAACTGACAGACAACACTGTTGGAGAATTATCTTCGACTTTACAGGAACATAAAGAGTCACATGATAACAACATGAGTAATGTCCTGAAAAAGATTGCCGAGTCATCTTTTGATTTGTTACCTGTCATCCGAAGTCATGTGCATGTAGGAAATGTTTCAAAAAAGCCAGTCATGAGAGATCAAGAGAAAGAAGTTGTTTGTGAATTTAGTACCACAAAGAAGGTATGTAGTTTGATCTAGTGTATATATTGTATATAATTATTATATTTGTATTGAAAATCAACAGGTTGCAAAAGTCTTTTTAAAATTTTTTGTTTTAAGAATTGCTAGCCCCATAAAATATGGTACCACATAATTGCTTTATTTAGCAGTTACTACACATTCAACTTTGCTGTAAGATTTTGGAGGACTAGTAGCTTCTTTTGGAAAATATCTCAAATTTAATGTTATTTTCAAAGCAAGCAAGTATATTTAATCTTAAGCCATTTTGTTATAATCAATAGCCTTTGTTTAGAGAGCCTATTGTAACATAATAAGTTACATAATTAATTGCATAATATAAAAATGTTACATAGTAAGTAAAGGAAGCAAGAAAAAGTAGGTTCACATTCTTTCTTTTAAACATGTTAATTATGTAACCATAAACAAGTAAGTAACTTCAGCTTTTCAGAGTTCCAGCAACTACAATATAGATGATTTGCTGATCTGCTTCAGTGTGGGGTTCCTTACATTAGTGGATACACACACTTATATAGTGTCATCTAAAAGAAAAGGCATTAGCAATGGGTGGAAGAGAAATTTCCCAGGGAGAACATCACAGTCCTGGAGTCAGCCAGTGAAAAGGCTTTATAGGGTCAGGAGATGCTGTGTCCTACATGAGGCACAGCAAAAATGCTAGTGTGGCTGGCATGCAAAGTGTGTCAAGGAAAGTAAAATATAAAAATGTTGGAAAAATAGAAAAGATTGTGAATAGCTTTAAAAGGCTTGAGAGAACTTTTTATTTATTCCTGGAAGCAAAGATGAGCCATTCCAGTTTATTAGGTAAAGGGGAGACTTAGTTAAACTTGAATTGTAAGAAGATCACTTGGTAGCTGTGTGGAAGATAAATTAGAATGGAGAGAGACTTCCTTAAGATGAGGGGAATCAAGCAGTAGGTATTGCAGTAGTCTATGTGTTATGATGAGACCCTGGAGCAAGATTCAAAAGTGTGAGTGGAAAGAAGAGGGATGTGTATGAGAGATGAAAAGGTAATTCATGTCAACAATTATTTTTTAAGTACTTATTGTGCTACAGGCTTTATGTTAAGTGCTAGGGATACAAAAAAAAAAAAAAACCCAAAAGGCAAAAACCAATCTGTTCTCAAAAACCTCACAGTCAGATGAGGAGACAATATGTAAGCAACTATGTACAGACAAGGTGTATGTATATAGGATGAATTAGAGATAATCTTAAGGAAATCTTAAGATTAAAGAGGTTTGGTTTGGTTTGGTTTCATTGGCAGAAGACCAAAGACTTTGATGAGTGGAGGGAAATAGAAATAAGGAGGAAGGAGGGTTCTGGTCCTTGGGGACAATCAGTAGGAGATGTACATTGTCAAGAGATAGAGTATATTGCAAGAGAAACATCGAGACCAGTAAATATCAAGGAGACCAGTAGCACTGTATTGCAGACTGTAGAGGGGAATAAAATATAATAAGATTGGAGAGTAGGAAAAGACTAGGCTATGATGCTTTAATAGCTAAATAGGATTTTAGATTTTATCTTATAAATGATAGATAAGGAACCACAAGTTTATTGAACAGATGGATGACATAATCAGACCTTCACTTTGGAAAAATCCAATTTTGTAGCTTAATGGAGGATAAATTAAGACTGGAAAGAAACTTGAAGCTAAGGCAATTGAGGTTAAGTGACTTGCCCAGGGTCATAAGCTAGGAAGTGTTAAGTGTCTGAGGCCAAATTTGAACTCAAATCTTCCTGATTTCAGGGCTGGTTCTCTATCCACTGCGCCATTGAGCTGCCCTGATAGATCTTTATAATATAGGTGTATATACATATACAAGACAGAGAGATCATTCTCCATCTTAATGTGTATGTTGTGAACATAGAATTGACAGGCCTTGCCAACAGATTGGACTTGGAGATAAGAAAGAAGAACTGAGGATGCCAAAATTTCACAACAGCTTAAGTATATGAGCTCAGTATTAATAAGAAGTCCAGGAAGACAACAAGATTGCAAACCTGGATTACTAAGAAGCTGTTGTTGCCTTCAGCAGGAGTAGAGAAGTTGAAAAGATCAGAGGATTTGAAAAGACACATATTCAGTTTTAGACATGTTTGACTTTTAGATTTTTACAAGACCACCAGTTAACATGATCAGTAAGAGAATAAAGATCAATAAAGACATTAGGGCTGGACTGTAAACAGATCTGAAAAGCATTGTCATGAAGTCCGTAAGATAAAACGGAACCACCATTGTAATAATTACAGATGGAAAGGAGAAAGCCAAGAATAGACTCTTGTGGAACATTAGTGGTAAGTGGTTTAACTTGTATGAAAATACAGCAGAGCAAACTGAAAAGGAGCAGAAAAATAGGTAGGAAGAGACCAGTGCATTGTTTTCTTTGAGATCTTTGGAAGGGATTTGCTGAAGATATTGTATTAGTCACCAGCATTTATATTTTTTTCTTTTTTCAAAAATATTTCCTAGAAACAAAATAGTTTTGAATATTTACATTAAGATATAAAATGGTTTCTAAAAGTAATATTCTTTTAAAACACATTGAAGATTTATATCACCAGCATCATAACAGGCCTTTGGAGATTATCTTTTAAATACAAAACAAAAAGTTTCTTTAATATCACCTTTGTGTTACAGATTTTATTAGTTTTCTTTTATCTCTTTATGAAAAAGGACAATAGGATTTGTCAGTGTAACTTTTAAGAGTAAAATGAATAAAAAATAGCAAACCATATGAGATTTTATGTTAAAAAAAATTGCATGACCTATAAGGTTCTATCTAAACGTAAGTTATTAATAGCACCATTATCATTGTATTTGATAATCAATGGATCTCATGAAATAGTGTGATTTTTAAATTCAGAACTCTGGAGGTAGAGGAGTTGTCATGAGCTATCCAAATGTGAATCCTAACAGATAGTACTTTTGTGACCATGGACAGTTCATGGAACCTCTGATTAGTCTACTCTTATCATCTCTAAAATGGTAATAATTATATTTGTATGATCTATTTCACAGAGTTGTGAGAATCAAATAAGATTTACAATTGCCAGTACTATACAAAGTCTATTGTTATTAACAATAATTATCTTAATTAATGCTCTAAAAAGGGTATTGTCTAAGAAAGTAAGGAAACTGAGGAAACAGAAAATGTAAGAGTCTAAATAAAAAGTAGATAGGTAAGAATGATCAACTTCAAAAAGTAGTAGGCAAGCCAGAATTTTGATTCCTGATATCTCAAATAATATTAGAATCCATAATACTTGATTTTGCTTTTGTTTTTAGGTAAGATTTTGTTATAATGCCCATTCAGAACCTGTTTTCCTGAAAGATATGAAAACTTTAAAAAAGATTTTGGTTCTGTATCACTGAAAATACATTATTTCCATATTTTTGGCATTTGTGTAAATATTTATATATTTTTTCCTAAATAGTATTACACATTTATAAGAATCTAAGGCATGATACTATTTATTATTTGGATTCATAGGTAGAAAGCCGGAATGACCTTAAATGTCATCTAATTTAACTCCTTAATTTTTCAGTGTATAAATAAAACCCAGAAAGTTGAAATGATTTTTCATGGCCTCCCATATGTAGTATAACTGAGGAAATAAAGTCTAAATAAACAATACAATTTATTGGTAAAACATGCAGTTGCAAAACATTGGGTTCAGAGCCTTCATAAGCACAAAAGATACCAAGCAAAGAAATCACAAGGATTTTATAATGATGGGAGTACAAAAACAGAAAAGGCATTTTACAGCACACAAAAATAGAATAGGTTGTAATTTCATGGTTGATAAAAGTAGAACAGGAATAGGATTGATTGTGTCATCCTGTTTCTTATTGGTGGTAAAGACTGGGACTTTTCCAGGTCCTGGGGATACTGATTGATTGTAACCACCTGAACTCTGCAGAACAGGTAGAGGTACAATAATAGCTGAATGATATGATTTGATGTGATATATGATATGATATACAGGAAAACTAAAATTTAACTCAGGAAAACAAAGCTTAACTCAAAACAGATAAACACAATGTTGGCAATGATAACAGATTGAATAGGTTTGGTTCTCTAATTGCTGCTTACACATCATTTGGCTAATTTATTTACTCTTGAGATTTTGTGTTTAATTTTTTTTATCATTTAATTATTCTTAAGTCTTTACTGAATACATGTGCGAGTAATAAATTGCTTTTACATTTTTAATACAGCACTTAGCACAGCCTTTGCTTCATGCTATTCTCTCTGAATTGAAAATTCACAAGACTTCCTTGGATTACACTTACATTCATGCGCTCTGCAGAGTTTATGTCGGAATATGTCGGCAACTGGGAGACTTGGAAAGAGCCAGACTATTTTGCTATGACTTACTTAAGGAAGGTATGTTGATATACTTAAGTAACACTGTCTTGGAAATATTCTCTCAGTCAAGTAAGAACCTCCTATATTCTTAGTCCTAAGTACTAGAGAAACAAATATGAATAAAAACAAAGGCAGTCCCTGCCCTCAAGGAGCTTATCTTATAATGGCAAATGTAAAACTAAAAAGGGAGCCAAAAAGACTAGAGTAGGGGATGGGTGGGAGGGACTTGGCCCAAAGGGACAAGAGATAGAATTCTTGTGAAGGCCAATAGCAGTGTTAACTCTTGGAAAATATGGAAAACTGTGCTGAACCTCTTTTTTAAATGAAGGCCCTAGAAACTGGCTTTGCCTTCCCAGAGTGCAATCAGTGAGGCAGAGGGCATTGATGAGATGTGAAAATCAGGCAGTTTCAGTTTTGCAGAATAATGATATGCCCCAGTGACGAGTTTCCAAGAGAGGGAAAGCAGAATGAAGAGATGCAGAAAAGTTCAAAAGTGGAACAGCTGGTGGGAATTGGATAGGTTTCTTTATATTTTATTTTTTTTATATTTTGTTATTTTTATATTTTATATTTTATTATTTTATATTTTATATACATTTATATTTTGCTTTTTATTTTGTTCTAGGAATATATTTATATAATTTATTTATACCGCTTTCATATTGTATATTTGTAAAGGGGTATAAACTTATTCCAGATTTTTACCTAGCAGATAATGTCCAGCATTTAAATGCATACATACTACATTAGCATAGTTTATATTTAGGTGAATGTTACTCACCACTCTGGTCTTATTGGTTTGGCTTTCTTTTGTTCGTACATTTAGGAAACAATGTGCTTGACCTAAAGTAATGATACTCCATTTGAAGCACAAGTCAAATTAAAATGTTTTATCACCCATCAAGAGAGAAGCCTATAATCACTTAAGTTTCCCAGTCTTCAATTTTCCACATTTGTAAAATTGAACAAGATGGCCTCTGAGGATTCTTCCAGTTCTAAATCTATGACCCTATAATGTAATAAAATGAAGATTTTAGATAAGAAATTAGAAATGCCTACCCAGTGATGAAGAAAAGAAATGATCTGGCCTTGAGTTATTCTTTCATCAATGATTGCTTGACACCTGCTCTACCCATAATGGCTTTATTATTTATCAGATTATTAAAAATGGCCTGGATCATATAATCTACAATAAAGTATCTAGAAGATTTTTGATAACTAACTAAAATATGCTATATGAATGTAAGGTTTGGGTATTTTATTCCAAAAATATAATTTCTTTTTACCAAGATTTATCTTCTTCATGTCTCAAAGCAATCTCTAGGGCCAGTATAAATTCAGGTGAAAACAAACCATTTGTCCATGATTGTAATAGCCCTTTGAATGAAGCTGCCGTGTTTAACTGCTTCTGACTGCCAGTGTGAATTAAAATAGACATCTGAATGCTTTAGCTATAGATGCAATGTAAGTTGTCCATCTCAAGACTCTTTCTGTTTGTTTTGTGTGAGTTTTATAAAGAACGCTTGCATATGTTACTTGTTCATTGTGAAACTTATAATATTCATATTTTCTAGAATTATAATACCTTTTTGCTTCTTATTTTTTCTTTTGTCCTTTCTAAAAGTGCTCTTATGAAATTTTTTAACATTAAGGTAAATTAAAATTTTCTTTTGTAAATTTTAGTATCCAACTTGAGCATAAAAGAACCCAAGTTGGAAATCCCTGGGTTCAATCTTTAAAATATAAATAATTACTAATATATTTTATCTTGATTGTTTTTGTAGCAAAATTTTCATTCCAGTATGAATACTGACATATCTCCTTAATCTATATGTATAAGTGGCAAGCTAATTCTCCTTTTGTTTTAAAGAAAGATAATTAAAGATGAATTTCCCCCTTTATTCCATCTAAATGCAAATTTAAATGATTTTAACTTCCCCTGTGCATACACCAGATTTACTTTGGAGACAGATTTTTTTTTAAAGCAAATTATCCTTTAAATAATTTTATTTCCTACTGTACTAAAAATATCATTCCAAAAGAGTCTTTTTGAAAAAAAATTGGAAAAGCTTCCGTATTATCTAGGCCTTTGTACAGAAGTGCATTGGTGAGAAGAGAAGAGAATTTGGTACCCTTTTGTATTGTGAAAAATTTGGTTTTCATCTTTTTAGGATCTGAAACATATTTTTGAAGGGAAAGTTAGGCATTTTTGTACTAGACATTTTAGAATAGAATATGATCTATGAAAAGTAGTTCTGGGCATTTCGTGGTATAGCAGCAAATGATGCTAATTTTGAAGTCCAGGGCTTGAATTTAAGTCCCTTCTCAGCTTGCTTATCTTAGTGACTCAGGTCAGTCATTATCTAAGTTCCCTCATCTCTAAAATGACAGGGTTGTACTAGATAATTTATGAAGGTCTATCCCTAGTTTATGAATATCTTTTGAGAAATGCAGAAAATAATTACAAACTTCCCAATGTCCATTTTCTTAGAAGACATGTCTTTTTAAAACCGGTTTCAATGGACTTTTTGTTTTATGATTTTATAAGTCAGACTTTAAAAGTAATCCTCAGATTTTTGCTTTTGCTTTTGCCATTTCTAAATCTGTTTATTTTACATAATCTAAAAATGAGATTGTTTGATCATAATGAACTGAAACTTAAAAAATACATCTGGTTGGGGGCAGCTAGGTGGTATAGTGGAATAGAGCACCAGCCCTGAAGTCAGGAGAACTTGAGTTGAAATCTGGCCTCAGACACTTAACAATTCCTAACTGTGTGACCCTGTGTGACTTGATCTCAGTTGTCTCAGCCAAAAGAAAATAAAAAATCTGTTTTCATAAGTATAGAGAGAGTTTATTTTCCAACTTTCTTCAAAGTGAAGATAATTAAATCAATTTCTCTGCCCCATCACCTCCATCTTAGACACACCTTTCTTTCAAGATTAAACTCATGAAATCTTTTCTGATTTCCTCTTCCCCAAACACTTCTCCCCACCACCTCCATGCTATTCTATCAATAACACTATTATTTATTATTATAATAATTATTAATATTAATTATTTATGTGTCTGTTATTTCTTCTGATAGCATATATAATTGTTGAGGTCATTTTTTTGTCTGTTTCTCCAGCAGCCAGCAGTGTATGATCCATGGTGCTAAGTATATTACAGTACATTAAATGCTCTAGTTTAATTACTTCTCACTCATGTTTCCCTTGTGTATGCACCAGATTTACTTTGAAGACAAATTAGGCTGCATTCTACTTTGTCTAAATGTGGTTTAAGTTCCTGCATCAATTTATTTAAGCAAATTGACTTTTTGAAATTTCTTTTCATTTTTAAGAGAAAAGTTTATTTAAAAGAAAAGATTGCCTAAGATTGGGGGAGGGGAGGTGTCTTAACGCTAAATCCTGTGTGCTAGCAGAAAAAAAAAAAAAAAAAAAAAAGGAAAATTGTTTGTAATTGTTGTATAGTTGATAAGTTATAATAAAGATTTCATGTTTTTGTGTCTCCCCTTTAGATTTTCCAGAATCTGATAAATTAACTTTGTTTATTGCAAACATATGGCATGATATATTTGCCTTCCAAGGAGTGATTAATAAAGCAATGCAGCTGGTTGTCCGACAACGTGCTAAAGGAGAAGTTCTGAACTGTTTGATTACATATCTCAATTGGGAAAAGGTATGCTTCATTTTTACTGAACTCTTGGAATTCCATAACTTGCTTCTATGAAGGGCTATAAGGATTCCCTGAACTGGTCTTTTTGAGTTGCCATATCCAGAACACTGTGTCTAGAGCATTGTAGGGGTCTCTGAATGCATTAAGGACAAAGCCTCCTGCAGCCAGCTGACATAATTTACTATTTGCATCCCAAGCTGGATCCACTGTGTATCCTTGGTAAGCAAGACAAGCACTAGCTAGTCTGTGCTAGATGGGAAAATTCTTACTCAACTTAGGCCCCTCTTCATAGTCTAACAGTTCCCAAAAGAAAAGAATGTGGCTTTTGCCATTGCCTTATTCCTCCCATTCAGGAGAGGTTATTTCTTTTTTTCCATCTTTCCCCTCCCATGCCATTCCCCTTCTTGTTGTATCCTTGTCATAAATATGCAAATTTCTGTAAGGGTGCACTTTGAACTTTGTTGGTTCTGCATGCAGTTAATTTCTCTTATAATAAAACTAGTTTAAACATAAATCTCATGACTTGGTGGTTTTCTATCGACAAACTAATGATAATGATGTCTTTTCTTTTTTCTTGTTTTTTTTTTTTTTTTTTTTAATATATACACACCTCGCAATCTCAGTATCTTTGATTTTTATATTGATATTTAAACTTGGCAGATTGTCTCCCCCATCCTATATTAATTTTGACCTTTTTCATCATTGAATTTTTTTTTTATTGGTTTTAAGGAAATTTGTCACACATGGGATATTCAGAACAAATTTAGAAACATAGTCTTTTAAATTGTTTTATTAGTAGAGATTTCTCTCTTTAAAAGTATATTATAGTGGATAGAGCACCAGCCCCAAAGGTCAGAAGCATCTGAGTTCAAATATGGTCTCAGACACTTAATACGTACTGGCTGTGTGACCCTGGACAAGTCACTTATCCTCAGCAAAAAAAAAAAATATATATATATATATATACACACACATATATATATAAAACTAAATTGCTAGTCAGCTATTATTGAATGATTTTGCAATTATACACTTAGAAATACATGTGGTGAAAGACATGTAGAGTAAAAGGAATACCAGATTTTAACTGAGAGCTCTTGAGGACAACCTAGTATATGACTGGGCATGTCATTTACCTTCTCTCATCTTTAGTTTTCTCATCTGTAAATTAAGGAAGTTGAAGTAGATGGTTCTAAAGTATTTCTTGTTTAAAATCATTTGATCCTGTCTATTATGAACTTCGTTCATTTATAAAATCTCAGTTATAGAGAGATCTCTTGATAGGATATAGGTCAAATATTCTAGGAGTAGATGCTAGATGAAGTCGAAATAAAAGGAGATTCTTTTTGAAATGGAAGTTTTTCAGTAGTTCATCCCTTTTCTCTTCTTTTTTTTCTTCAGTAGTTTGAGGATAAAGTTACTTAAATTATAGTCATTTTTTTCCCCTTCCCATAATCCTGTTTGGCTCCATCTTACCTTTCCATTTCCCAGCCCAGTCTTTTCATATTATTTGTTTTGGTATTCTTGCTGTAAAAATGCATGATGGTCCATGTCTCTTCTGTATGCCTTTAAAATGCTCATTCTTCATGATTGAAATTCTCTGCCCCATTACCTCTATCTTAGACACACGTTTCTTTCAAGATTGAATTCAAAATCTTTTCTGATATTCTCTTCCCCAAACACTTTTCCCACCACCCCCATGCTATTCTATCAATAATACTATTATTTATTATAATAATAATAATAATTAATATTAATTATTTATGTATCGTCATTTCTTCTGATAGCATATATGATTGCCGAAGTCAGAAACTATTTCATTTTTTTGTCTTTGTTTCTCTAGCAGCCAGCTTAGTATATGATCCATGGTGCTAACTTAATACATGCTTAGATACTTACTGGCTGCGTGAATCTTGGCATGTCGCTTAACCCTGATAGCCTCAGTTTCCTCAAATATAAAATGAGAAGAAATTGACAAACACTTTAGTATTTTTGCCAAAAAAAGCCCAAATGAGGTCATAGTCAGAAATGGTTGAGGCAACTCCACAGCAACATTTCTATTTCTTGTATCACATTATGAGATTAATCTAGGTTCAGAATTCACATTCAGTAGGCAAAGTCTTAAAGGGAGTAGAGATAGGTTTATTACTGCTCAAAACTTTGATTTAAATAAGACATAAGAGAAGAAGAAACTCAAAGCATAAAAGTAATACACAGTTAATAAATAAAGTGGCTACCATAACAATAAAGACACTATAACAAGAAGGGAAACAACATATAACATACATCCTACCATGTTGAGGAAGTACCAACATCTGAATTCCTTGGCTGGGAAAATCTGTGGTCACAGGTCTGAAGAAGCTGGAATGGATGCCATTGCTAGGCAAGCTGTAAAAGTAATTCAGATTTAAATCAAAGTTTTGAGCAGTAATAAACCTATCCCTACTTCCTTTAAGATTAAAAAATGAGAATATAATGTGTTTGTAGGAAAATTTAGTTTGAAAAGGACAAAATATTAAGTAAACAGTCACGTTTATTTCAGGCTTATGCAATTTTTATAATGTGTTGATAATGCAGTTAAAACATGATGTTGGTTTGGACAACTATGTATAGATCATACTGAGCTAGAAAAACTGTATAAAACACAAGCATCATTTTCCTACAAACACATTATATTCTCATTTTTTAATAAAGCACTCTTGAAATGTTAAACTTGAAATGTTAAAAGGTGTTGACATTGCCAGAATTAGTCTTGATTATAAAACCATGACAAAACTAAACTTTAAATTTTTTTAGGTTACCATATTAAGTGATTGGTTAATTACTTAAAAATGACACCATAGTTGGTTAGTATCTATAAGGATTATTCTGTAAGATAAAATAGTTAAAAGTTTTAAGTATATGCTTTAAATTGAGTACAAGTCATTTTATGGCACAATCTTTTCTAGATCAATGACTCTTGCTTTGTAGGGGGAAAACATCTTAAATATCTCACTGGATTCCTACAAATGTTGTTGTCATTATAATATAAGCAGATGGTGGGGATTGGAGATTTTGGGGAATAATTGGAATTGGAAATTAAACTGTTTACTACTACTACTTCTAATTTAATTTTTTTTGCTGAGGTAATTGGGCTTAAGTGACTTACCCAGAGTCACACAACTAGGAAGTATTAAGTGTCTGAGGCCAGATTTTAACTCAGGTCCTCCTGACTTCAGGGCTAGTTCTCTATCCACTGTGTCAGCTAGCTGCCCCCAAAATGTTTACTTCTACAAAGATTAATTTATTGTAAGAGGAAATATAATTCTTGTTTATTTATTCTGTTTATGAAAATTGAAATCATTCTGTTTATGAAAAGGGAAAGTAGGGACTCTTAATCAAATGACTGATCATCTGACCATTATTTCGATGTTTGGAAGTAATATCCCAAACAGTGAGTTGTATATTGTGCTATCTCTACAAATCTGAAATTTTGGGTTTTTTTTGTTTCTCAGACTTCCTCCTTAGATGTTAGTATGATGATCTCCAAGTTGCTTTTGACAATACAATTATGTCCTAAAATGCAGTTTCACTTAAGTGAGAAATTTGGTGAAGATCTAAATGATGACACATGGGAATATATTTTTGCCCTTGATCTACTCTGTTGTCATCAGAAATGGGTTTGGACACATGATAATATCATAAGGTAAGTTATTGCCTTGCTAAATAATAGAAATAAAAATAATAAAATTTAGTTCTTTCTCAGTTGAAAGTTATTTCATAGTAATTTTTTTAAGGTAGCAATGTCATCCTTACTGTGTATAGTATTAACCTAATGCCTGAAACATAATAGGCACCTACTAAATTTGTTGATTTGTTGTCAACCATTCCATATGAATGATAAACTCTTTTCCAGGAAATATAGTACAGGTAGATTTTGCTTATAATGCACTTAATATATAGAAATTCAAATTGCAAAACCAATAAAGTGGGAAAGCACTTCTTTACCTTATGTTTACCTTATTGTGCTTTAGAATAGTGAGGATTTTATATCCATTTCAAATTATTTGAATTGCAAAATTACTTTTTTTTTTAATCTTCCTGAAATACTTTTGTTTCATAGCATAAAATGTGCTTGTGCTTTTAGATAGCCATGTGACAGCCTCTAATACAATCTAAGAATAGTAATTGAAGGAGATTTGTTAGCCATTAGAAATGGGAGGAATTCTTCCTCAGAAGAGAGTGCTTTCCAGCTAATATAATTTTTTTTTTTTTTTTTTTTTTTTTTTTTTTTTTTTTTTTTTTAGGGTAATTCTTAACTTATTATCTATTTAAGATAGGTTGTTGATTTGGTAAATTTTGGAGTGTCTATTCTTTCATTATCTCTTCATTTCATAGTAAAGAGCTATGGCCTGTCATGGATAAGTGGATAAAGCATAGAAAAGGACATTTGAACATCGCATACACTCCAGATATTATTGTGGCATTGATACTCAGGCTAATTGGTGAGTTTTTGTGCATGTTGGCATTTGGCCTCTTTTATGTAATTTTTTTTTTTTTTCCTAATGCAAAAATTCTAATTAATGTAAGTTGTTTCTAAGTTTAACCTATATTTCGGGTTATCTCTTGTATTGGCTTATTTTAAGATGTTTAAGCTGTTTTGCAATTAACATATTTACTTTTCTGAAACATTTTATTTTTCTTTCTTCACTTTCCTATCTATATATGAAGGGAGAATAGCACCTGTGTTTTCTCAAGAAAATTTAGGGGAAAAGTGGGCAAAGAAACTAAGAAAGGAATTTAGAAAGGGAGAAAAAAGACAAATATTGTTTCAGTGTTGAGAGGAGATACCTCTAATGTATATGATTAAGATAGTTGTAAAGGGAAATGAGTACCTTACTATGGATTATAAGGGATTAGGCACTGAAAGAGATCACTCATTCATTACTGCTTCAAGAAAAAATAAGTCAAAACTACTGGAAACAGTTGATATAAATATAAAGAAAATACAAATAACCATAAAAGTTTGAGAAGGACAATATTAGATTTAGAAGAATAAGGAAAGGTCAAGAAAGTCTTTATCTAAACAGGGATGGGGAACCTTTTTTCTACAAAGGGCCATTTGGATTTTTATAACATCATTCATGGGCCATTAAAAAAAAAATTTATCTACTTACAGAGCTCAAGCAGTGGGAGCTTATTGTACCTAGCTTTCAAGTCTTTGTCTGTAGTTGTGTAAGGAAATGATTTCATGAACCCTATACAACCACATTCCCCACCCCAATCTAGAAAGTATTGTTAAAGCTATAGCTTAAGGATTCTTTGAAACAGAGGTAGAAGTTCTTTCCAGTTATAGCCTATGCAAAGGCATGGAAATAGAAAGTGGAGTGTCATCTATGATAATATTTGTAAGGTTAATTTGGCTGGATTGTGAAAGGATCATGCTTTAGGGATAGAAAGATGTGTTAACAATAGTGAAGGGCTTTAACATACAAAACAGAGGAGTTTGTACTTTAGTCTAGAAGCCTGGGAGTTCATAGTACAAGGAAATTACATGTGCTTCAAGAAAAAAAAAATATTTTGGTAGCTAAGTGTGGTGGATACACTGGGGAGAGACAAGAAGAGGAGACTGGGTAAGCCTTGAATTATTTGATGGCCTTGTAAGGTTAGAAATGTGAAATGTGGTGGAGATCAAAATCATTTTGACTTGGGAAGAGTCAGGGATAAAGCAAAAATTACTGTATACCAAAGCAACTGGAAAGAATTATGTCTCCAGTAGAATTTTACATGATCAAAAAGGTGAATTTGAGAGGAAAAATAATGAATTCTGTTTTAAACTGATT
The DNA here is from genome assembly GCF_048593235.1 of Sminthopsis crassicaudata. Lineage (NCBI taxonomy): Eukaryota > Metazoa > Chordata > Mammalia > Dasyuromorphia > Dasyuridae > Sminthopsis > Sminthopsis crassicaudata. The sequence goes on along the minus strand of NC_133617.1, from coordinate 341,739,009 downwards.
GAGTTTGGGGTAGTCACAGGACCTCTAGATAAAAATGTCAAGCATGCATTTAGTCATGTGTGCTTGTCATTTAGTGAAAGAATAAGGCTAGGTACATATTAACACACACACACATACACACACACACACACACACATATCTGCATTTAGAGGAAGTGATATGTATAGTGTTTCAACTAAGGAAACAGAGTAGAAGCAGACAGAGGGACAGGTAGGAAGGTTAACTAGAGAGCCATGTCTTGAAAATCCAAGAATAAAGTGATTTGGTAAGTATTCCAAATATATTTTTGGTCACTTTTGAAAGAACACTTTTGTTTAAATAATGAAGTCTGAAGCCAGCTTGACCAATAAGAGTCAAATTGATAAGTTTTGTTGTTTTGACTTTAATTATCAAATAATAGTTAAAAGCAATCTTGGGAACTCAAAAAAATTAATAATTCTACTAAGAAGGAATACTGTCTAAATTTTGCTTCATGAGTCTGGATTGCTATTGACCAGAGAACTTGGTTAGCAAATGATGAAATTGTTAAGGGTTGTGGATTCAAACAACACTAGTTTAGAGAATACAAATTCATTTTATTTAGTACAAAATACACTGAATTTGAAGTCAACACTTGGGTTTCATTTTTGCCATCTCTTAAATTATATCACCTCTGTTTTTCTGTTTCTTCATATGTAAAACAAGGGTTGGGTTGTATAATCACTATGATCCTTTTCCATTTTATTTCACATCCCTTTGACCTATTACTGGCCATCTTTGAAATTGCAGCCTTGAGATTACTCCCATCATCTGTATTTTTCACTCCTGAATAGTGTGATACTGAATAGAATTGGAGAAAATTGTGGAATTGTGTTCCCTCTTTTCCTCTTCACTTATTTTCACATCAATCAAAAGCCTTTTCCCACTATTTCTTCCTGTCTTGCCTGAAGAGATGAGCTTCTTCTTTGTCAGTCAGTGCAAACTTTTCTTTATGTGTCCTTGATTTTATTCTCTTTCTCTTAGTTCCTTCTTTGCTAACCACAAATATACCTATATCCACCCTTTAAAAAAATTAATTTATCACTTTATCCTATTATCCCCACTAGATATTTTCATGTCTCTCCTTTATCTTGAAGCTTGAAATTGCTTGAAAAAGTCATCTAAATTTAGATTTTATTTTCTCTTGTGTGGGAGGGATGCTAGACCTCTTTACTCAAATTGGCTACTCAGAGGTATCTTCAGATCTAAAGAGGAAGCATTTAGTCAGTCCTTGTAAGGAGAGGCCCAAACACATCTGCTGAGGAAGCCCAGCATGGTATATGGTATGAGTTGGAATTGGTGAATTGGTTAAATAGCAAAAATTTTTGGTTCATTGGATGGATTGAAACGGAAGTAATCATTGATCAGTGTTCAACAATGACATTTACTTCCTGTGGGACATGTAATTTCCTGAAGCTTAGACCTAGGGCCTGACCTTTTATGCCCTATAGACCTTTGAGAATAAGGATCATGTAATAGACCTGCAGGCCTAGGGTCTGAACTACTCCATCTCATAGACTTTTTGAGAAATCTTCACCTGGGGCCATTAACTATTGATCTTCTTGTTTTGACACCTTTGCAATCTCTTTCCTTATTCAACCAAAATTGCTCTCCAAATTCACCAATGATTTTTTAGTCATCTTTCTTGACCTATCTGCATCCCCAACTGTCAATCATCTTCTTTTCTCAGAAAAAGAAGTTTATATAGATTTTTGTGATCTTATCTCCTACTGGTTATTACTTGATTGGTGTCTGTCTATTCCTGCTAAAGTTATCTAGCTAAAGTGATCTTCTTTCTCTCCTTTTGGGGGCTAAACTCATTAAGATGTCTACTTTCAGTCAGAGGTTTTTAACTTCATTTCCTCTTACTCTTTTACTTTCTAGCCAATCATCCAACTATAATAGCTTTCTCTAAAGTTACTATTGATTTCTTAATTGCCAAATCTAATAGCAATTAAGTCCTCATCTTTCTTAAATTGTTTTCAATGTTTAACACTATTCATAACCCTCTTAACTTTATTACTCTTATTTCTATAGGTTTTCACAACCTTTCTTCTGGTTGTCTTACTGCTCTGGCTACTTCTCAGTCTCCTTTGCTACATCTTCATCCAGGTCATACTGACTAGATGTTTCCCTAGGGCTTCTGCTTGGATGTTCTCTGCTATCTCTGCATTATCTCACTTTGTGATCTTAATGCCTTGCATAGGATTAACTGTCCTTTCTTGTAGATGAATCTAATATCTGCATATCTGGCACTAATCCTTCTTCCAAACTTTAGACCTAAATCACCAATTGCCTTTTGTATATTTTGTATGGACATCATGTAGCCATTTCAAACTTAACTGTGTTCTAAATAGAACTCATTGTCTTTTCCTTCAAACTTTTCCCTCTTCTTAAATTTACCATTATTGTCAAAGACACCACTGTCCAGTCACCCAGACTTTCATGACCTTCGTGTCATCCAGGATTCTTTACTCTTGCTCACTCAAATGTGTGTGTGTGTGTGTGTGTGTGTGTGTTACTTGTTAATTCATACAATACAAGCTTGTTACTCATATCTTGTTACTTTTTCCTTCACAAAATCTTTTCTACATGTACTCTTCTCTTCCTTTACACAGTACTTACCGTAGTGCTTGCCCTTGTTATTTTATGCTTAGACTATTGCAATAACTTTCTAATGGTCACATATCTCAGTTCTCTTCTCACTTCAGTCCATCCTATTCATCAGCCAAAAGGATCTTAAGGCACATATCTTACCATGTTATCCTATCAATGACTCTCAGATGTCTCCAAGATCAAACATATAGCTCTGTTTTGATATTTAGAGACCTGCATTACTTGGTTCCTTTCTATCTTTCCAGTCTTTTCACACACCTTACTCCTTTCCACACACTGTGATCCATGAAATCTGGCCTCCTTGTATCCATCACATTAATTTTTCTGTTATATTTGCATAGACTATGCCCCATATCTGGAGTGCTATTCTTCTTTGTTGCCTTTTTATTTTCTTAGCCTTTTTTGAGAGCTTAAACTGAGCCTTCTAGAAGAGGCCTTTGACCCCTTCTCTATCCTCCTTTCCCTCCAAGATTTCCCTTCAATTATCATCATTCTATTCCCCCATTTTCCCCCTCCCTCTCTTTCTCTTCTTTCTTATTCTTTCTCCCCATCTGTCCCCGCTTCTTGTCACCCTCAATTAGAATGATCCCCTTTAAGGGGGGAGAAACATTTTTTTAAACTAATATTACTAGAAAATTATTCAGAATTTTTCCACAAAATAGTGGAAATAACAATAAAATTCATTTTAATTGTTATATAAGATTATTTGATTTAAAAAAAATTTTTGAACACTTTCAATTTTGATATGAATTGAAGACTAACATTTGAAATGTTTTAACTGACATTTGCATCATAGTTTCAGAGCTTTTACATGGGATGGTAGAGATCTGATCCATTTTCCCCTCATTTTATAGATTTATAGGAGGACTGTTTAATCATCAAAAAGAGCCCAAGACTGCTAACTTATGTTAACAACAGACATAGAACATAATGGAAAATGAATGAATTTTTTAAAAAAAGAATCATTTCATTAAATAGCTGTTTATTGAATGCCTCCTTATCTACTAATATACTAAGAAATCGTGGGATACAGAAGAAATATAAATAAACCATGATCTCTACTTATAAGAAACATTAAAATCAAAATATAATCTAAATAATATCTAATGAGTTATTGGGGATAAAGAAAAAATGGAGGGACATCCCTGCAATACTTAAACTCTGCTTTGCCAAAAAGAATGAAATACTACTGGAGTAGAGGGAAATGGCTTTTAAAAAACAACAACAACAACACTGGAAAAATCCTATCTTTTGTTCAACTTAGTGTTATGGACTAAATCAAACTGCAAACCTACAAGAGTGAAATTTGTTAAGCTATCATTGTTAACTTATGAATTCATAGATATTCACTGAATTTGAATCATTAAATTTATGGTTATCTCTTCTCAAAGTTAGTTATCATCTCCTCCCCAAACCTTTGTGCCCTAATGGCCATTAGCCTTTCCTTTTCATTGTTTCCAAGGTTGTGGTCTATCACTTTTGCCGTGTCATTCTTAAAATTTTTGTTTTACATAATGTAAAATCCAACCAAGCTGATGTTTAAAGAACTATATCTTTGGTCTCACATTTTAGATTAACTTGCTTCCTTTTCTGGTATTTCACTCTTTCACTTTGTTTAGCACAGGCACATTTTCATTCTATCCAGTCATCTCATCTTGTTTTCTGAGCCTTATGTCAGGTCACATCAGATGCTCAGAAAAACCTCATTTCACAATTATTCATTTCTTTTGCTTCCTTCATTCAAACAGCTTATGAAATCCTGCCTCTTCCAGCAAGCATTACCCAATTGGAAAAGAGGTAATCATTTTCCTCTGGTCCTACACTATCTTAGAAAATTTGCAAACTCAGAATTATGCTTTCATTCACTGTTTTATACTTAATCTTTTTGCTCTCATTTTCTATTTATTAGAGTAGAAAAGCAGACAAATCTTTTAATATTCTTTTAATACATTCTTTTAATTTATTTTTCAAACATTCTTTTAATACATGAGACTATTAAGGAGTTGACAGTACCTGCAATTGAAGACTATATTTCTATTTCAACTTCATGTATTCACAGTAATCTGAACTTTATACATTTTGAGTGTCAATTGGATATTTATTTGATAATTTTTGTCAGGTACTTAATAGTTTAATTTCACTTAATAATACAAAAAGAAGAGTGTGTGTGTGTGTGTGTGTGTGTGTGTGTGTGTGTGTGTGTGTGTGTATGTATGTATGTATGTGTATATATCTATCCATTCTAAGATATAATAGTAGCCATGGGACTATTTCAATAGGAATGGAAAGGATGAAGTGATCATACCTGTGCTTATGTAAATCACTTGAGTGGCTACTATATGTAGTTGGTTTGAAGATGGAAGGCATTTGAGTTGGCCCCATTAAGCTACTATTACAGTAGATTAGGCAATAAGTGATGAGAACTAAGATAGTGACAATATGCTAGTAGGGGGAGATATGTGAAAAAAACTTTATGGAAATAGAAATTACAACCTTTGGTAACTAGTTTAGTATATGGATAATTGAGTCAAAAGTTGAGGATATATGATTAGAAAGATCAGTACTCAACAAAAATAGAGAAGTTCAAAAGATAAATAGATTTGGAGGAGTCTTTATGGTTTTTATTTTGGACATGTTGAATTTTAGATCCCTTTGGAACAATTAGTTCAAAATGTTTACTAGACAACTGATGAGAATAGAAAGAAATAAAAGAAAATTTGAGAAAGCAGCAATCACTTTTATATGAGATGGGTCTAAGAAGAACATCAGGAAAGATTTCATGACAGGATTATTACCTTAACTGTTGCTTAAATAAAAAGAACTATATTTAAAAAACAAAAAACAAAAAAACACTTTCTGATCTTGTGAGGAAATCCTTTTCTAATTCAAGAGGAAATTAAAAAGGTGCCCCCTATATTCAAGACGTCTTTTTGGAGAGATAAAACAGAGGACAATACAGGGTTTCGTACATATTAAAACAGTACTAGTGACCTTGAGTACAGTAAGAACTCAAAGAAGGAATTTTTTTTAAATATAAGTTATGTTTAGAAGGATTTTTATTTTTAATGCAAGTTTGATATATTTTTGTGAGTCCTGAAGAAAACAGAAGAGCCCCATATAGAGAAATTTGTCAAAGTTGAGCAAATACATTTACCTGTGCCCTCACATTAGGACTCCTTTGAGACAACCTAACAGCAAAAAGCAGGCTGAAGAAACCAAAGGTACAAAGTGTTGGAGGAAGTCAATTAAAACATTATTTTACCTTTGTTTGAATCAGCTTTCTATGTAACAAATACACAATTAACAAAACAGTTGCTGAAATGCCAACATACATCTTTGCAAATTTATAATTTGGTTTATTTTTATAATATAAAATTGAACAAAGATAGTTTTGTTCTTTTTGGCATATCTGAAGCACGTTTTCCTCCAATCCAAGAAATATAACTCAAATCTCTTTTAATAAGCTTTCCTTACCACATGAGAGAAATATATATTAAATGTGTCTTAAAGCACTTTGATTTCGGCAGACATTAAGTGTTTGTGTTCAAGGAATTGTTTTAAATTTTAAGGTTACTGAGCACATATCCTGGTTTTTTGTTTAAGGCTCACATTTCTAATAGGAGGAAAGCACACGTATCCAAATAACTACAATGAAAGGCAAATAGAACGTTTTCAAAGAGAAAACACTTCTAGTTAGAGGTTCCAGGGTAGTACTCCTGGCATTGTGAAGGAAGGTTTCATAGTCAAAGGAAGGATATTGAAGGAACTTGTATTTCAGAACAAGAAAAAGGGAGCTCATTACCAAGAAGGAATACAAATAAACAGGTTCTCAAGAAATAACAAAAAGTAGAAGGTCAAATTTTTGGAAGAGAAAATAAGTTCAGTTCAGGATATGTTTTTGATGTGGACACAGACTATCAGACAGTTGGGAATTATTCAATTGGGGGGGAAAAAAAGACAAGATACGAAGAAAAGTGTTGGGTAGAGATTTAGGCGTTAACTACATTGAGGTTACTATTGAAACTTTGGGAATGAATGCGATCCCCATAGTAAAGTGACAGTCAAATGAGAAGAGAAAAAGACAGGACTTTGGTGAATACCTTCATTTAAAGAGTAACTGAGAGATTAGAAAAAGAAACAAGAAGGAAGCAATCTGAAGAATGATAATGACATCATGAAGTGTAGTTCACATTGTCAGATGCCTGAGATTGGTAAAGAAGGAAGAAAACAGAAAAGACCATTGGATGTAGGCTTAAGCTGGTAATGAATGATTTGAATGGATTGAAAAGGACATATGGATGCATTATTTTTAAATGTCTTTCTATCATGTGATCTTTTTTTTTTTTCCTTATAGAAATATAAATGCAATTGTGGATATAATCATTTTAGTTTGTTGCTGTTATGTGACAATACTTTAGAAAAAGACTTGATGGAATGGTGGAAAAAGAGATAAAAGATAACAGTTTTGAATTCTTATTGAAAGTAGCTAATAATACTTAACTAAAGATATCTTTTATGTCATTTTTTTTTTTTTTTTTCTTACAGGTCGTTTAGGCCAACTAGGCTTGAAGGAAGGATTTTCTTCTGCTGTGAAAAATATCAGTTCTGTGATTTGTATGTTTATACAGCATTCAAATGAAGAAGGTAAATATGGTTATATAAAAATCATTACACTCAACCTTAAGTCTTATCTCTTGATAAGCAGTGATTTTACAGAAGAGAAATTAGGCTAGAAGAACAGCAATATCACCATATAAGATTTTAGTAATACATTTTAAGTTTTCTCTGAAACCATATTCTTAAAAACGCAAAGTAATTATATATATATATATATATATATATATATGTATGTATGTATATATGTATATATACATATATATGTATATATTATATTATATTTTGCATTTGTTTTTCATGGGAAGAACTGCATTCAAAGTAATCTTTTTGCCTACTCTGTGATGCCAGTGCAAAATGGTCTGTTTTTAGTAGGAAGAAATTGAAGCATAAAGATTACAAGTTCATGGTCTTAAACAGATTTGGAGCTAAGTGGGAATCTGGTCCTCAGATATTTAGTTATGCTCCCTCTCCATAAAACAATGATTGTCTCACATATGAGTTATGATCAGATTAAGAGTTTAGATATAGTTTCATGGTGTTTTCTATATCTCTACAGTTCCCTCTAATTCTTTTGGGATATCATGTACTTCTGCCTCTATTTGTAAAGCACTTAGCATGTTCTGGGCATATAATATTAAGCCACTTAACAAGTACTTGTTTCCTTCCTCTTTGTAAGAGTACAGTGAACTAAATGAACTAAGTCTTAAAAAGAATAGAGTCTGAGAAATCTAAGATCAAGACTTCCTAACTATGCATAGATATGTCATAAGAGTTAGAGCTGCAAACAAAGACCCTTAGAGATCATCTAATTACCTTCATTTTACAATAAAGTACATGAAAGATAAATTCTCCAAATCACACAGCTACTTTATGGGTAAACTGAGATTCAAATCTAGCTTCCCTGATTCCAAATCTAGGATTCTGATCATTGTATCTAACTGCCTCTTAGATTTTGTCACATCATCTTAGGGCTGTTGCAGCCCTCGTTGCTTTCATTAATTGTGATTTTTTTTTCCCCTCATTCTTTTTATTTAATTTTCATTTATGAAAAGAATTTATATTTTATAGTATCCAAATTATATGAATAGACTGTCATGTAAATTTTCTAAAAATTCTTAATACATTTCCTCCAGAGTATAAATAATTATGACTGAAACTCTTTCCAGATGTGCCCTGGAGTATTCAGCTAGCAGCTGTATATGCTCTTTGTGACTTGAGTCCCAGCAATCCCGCAGAAGTGTCCAAGGTATTAGAAAATTGGACAAGAGTGACCACAAAGAACATCCCATCTGCTGTTGTGAGCTGCTTAGCTGAAGTCAATTTGTTGTGTGCAGCAGAATTCAGCTAAACCATTGAGGAGAAAGACACTGCATCTGTCCAAGTGCCTTTTTGTCTTTATCAGAAGAGTTGGTTGATAAATTCAGAAATGATCAAAGCAATATCAGCAACAAAACCAGGCAAAAGACAGAGACATTCCTTATTGCTATAGACAAAAAAGAAAAAGTTGAAACGACTTTATTCTAGAAGGCATGTCCTTCCTAAAATTATTGTATTATTGAATATACATTTCATAGAAGCTTGACATGTTTTAAATGATGATGGGTTGAAGTATTGTATTATGATCAGATAACAAAAACTTGAACTTTGCCCTTTTTGCTGCAGAAAGTATCTTTTTTAGTGTTGGCTTTTAAAAAATATATATGTGACATTTTAAATTTAATCCAACAATGAAAATGCTATTGGTTCTTGAACCAAAACAGTTTCTGGACTATGCACTCAAGATTAGTGAATTATATAGCTAAAAAAGACTTGGATAGCAAAGTCTTCCGTTACTGAGCCTAGAGATAGGCTACAAAGCTGTATTTTTTGTTTTTGGTGGGCTTCTGGAGAGAATAAAAGACAAAGCTCTTGCCAGAAATTCATTTTAACTTATTTTCTCCTCATTTGTAAACTTTGGTAAAACTGTTCCGTTTCATCCTATTGTAGCAGGAAAGGGCATCTGAGAAGTTAAAACTAAACTTCAAATGCAGTTTTATGTATTAAGTTACATGTATATAAAAGATTCAGAGATAACCAGTAGATCTCTGTGTATGTTTTGTATGTACAGTATAATGCTATAATGTGTTTCACATTTGATGATGTTCCCACTTTGGGAATTTTAGTGTTTGTATATAGAAAAGGGGTTTAATAACTCACCATGGTTCTGATTTGTCTTATATTCATTTCTTAAAATGCCTGTACATGTTCATGTTCTTTGTTGTTTTTTATAATAAAAACAAAATGAACCATGCAAACTGTCTTTTTAATAAAGAAAAATACTTGTTGTCTTTTATTCCTAGAAATGTTGAAAATAAGTGTTTAACACAGAAACTTCTGTAGAAAATCACTCATTCATTATATGGAACACTGGTTACTTTTGATACCTACTAATACTAGTTCTAATCCTACTAATACTAATTTTTATTACTAGTTTTACTAATACAGTCCAACAACTAATTTCTCATATTGCATTTTTAATTTTTTTTCCCTGAGGCAATTGGGGTTAAGTGACTTGTCCAGGGTCACACAGCTGGGAAGTGTTAAATGTCTGAGGCCTGATTTGAACTCAAAATGCTCCTGATGTCAGGGCTGGTGCTCTATCCACTGTGGTACCTACCTGACCCAGTATTGCATCTTTATAGTGATCAGGTTTAGATTTTGGGTACCCAAATGAAATTAGGGTTTCTGGTGGTCAAGAAGTTAAATAAGATTTAGTGGCAGTTTCGGGGTTCAGGGAGTCAAATGGAGCTCCCCTGCAACCTCTTTGGATTCAGTGCAAGGATAGGGAGCTCTGGGGAACTCCCTTCTGGTGCCGCTAGAGGTCTCCTGTAAAGGAATTTACAGACCTGAAAACCTAGATTGATAAAAGAGGTTTATTATGGGGATTGGAAGTTAGGTTAAAGTCTGGTTAAGGAAATAGATGAGGACAAAGAGAAGAGAGCACTGGAAAAAGAGTATTCCAGTGGGCAGAAGCTCCTTGGGTTGTCAAGCATGGTATGACTGGCATATTTGGAACCTCTGCAAAGAGAGGGTTTTAGTTTAGCCAGGTTTCAGCTTGGAACTGGAATTTGAATTGAATTCATTGGGTTTCCAGGACTAAGCCGACCCCACCCAGATAACAAAGATGAAACTGTTTGTCCTTGTCAAGTTGAAGGAGATTTTCTCCTTTAAGGATTTTCGGAGTTTGTGTCCCCTCTTCAATAGCACTTTAAGGTTTGTATGATATGTATGTTAAATGTATATACACACATATGTTGTTATTTTGGTTCTTACTCTTTGTGACCCCATTTGAACTTTCAGAGATGATTAGTGTGGTTTACTGTTTACTTCTTCAGTTCATATTACAGATGAGGAAATTCAGGTAAACAGAATTAAGTAATTTGCCCAAGGTCCCAGAGTTGATAAGTGAGGCCATTCTTGAACTCAGGTTTTCCTGTCTCCAGGCCTGGTGTTTTTATCCACCATGCCACCAAGACAACTAGGTATCAAGTATCAAGTGGACAGAGACACACACACACACACACACACACACATACACATACACACACATATTTAAACAAAAGAAATATTCTTTTTATATCCATTTACTTAAGAAATTAAAGAAATCTGTGACATTTCATTGGTGTGGATACTTCATCAGTGAAAATTGCCCCTTTCATTCTTCATTTAGTTATTTCCATACACACACTTAAAAAACTTAATTGAAAAGTCAAGGAAAAATTGATATATCCCACATTTATCAACACATATTAAGACTATTAACTGGGCACTTTTTTCTTAATTTTTTTAATTCTAAAATTTAGCATGTCCCCAAAACACATTTTTATATACAAATAGAACTAGAAAAAATCATATGAAACCACAAATCTGTTTTTAAAATTTCCCTTTTAATACCTGTATTTAATATATCACCATATAATGTAATACATTTTTAAAACTATTTTTTTAGTGTCTTCATTTTACTATTTCTTAAAAAATTCCTCCTAATATCTCTCACCTTCCTCCTTCCAGAGATCCATCCCGTAGAAGTAAAATTATTTTTAAGAGGTAGAAGGAAAAAAATAACTGAAAAGCAATAAATGCATTGAAAAAGTCTAAAATAATATGAAATGTCCCACACTTATGGGTTTCCCAGCTTTGCAAAGGAGTGTTTGGGTGCAAGGGTATTTTCCTGTGTCCCTTCTCTGGGGCTTTGTAATTCTGTAAAGGTCACCTAATTGTTTTGTAGTTCTTTCCATTTACATTTTTGTAGTCTTGTGTATAATATTTTCTTGGCTTTGTTTACTTCCCTTAACATCTTAGTGTAAGCTTATCCATGCTTTTTTGTATTCATAATTCATCACTTAGAGAACATTCCATTATATTTCACAGACATTTAGTTATTCCCTGACCAATATATCTTGAGATAACTTACCAGTAACCAATTAAATTCCTTAAAGTGATAATAAGACTAAAAGGAGATAGTGTATTCATCCAATTTATAGATGACACAAAGCTTAGAGGATAGCTAATAGTGCATGACAGGAACCAAAAGGATCTTTATAGGCCATACAGCATTAGGCTAAATCTAATAAGATGAAATTTAGCAATTTGGTAGGGAGAAATGTAAAATCTTCCGCCTGCTTACAGAAACCAAGAGGCATAAAGCACCGTTTTGAAAAAGCATTATAAAAGGTTGCACTCGATTATAAGCTGTATGAAACAACAAACTGATGAGAGCCAAAGAAAACAGGCATGTTCTTGGGTTGCATTGATAAGAGCCAGAATTTTAATGAATAAGGAGTAAATAATCCCACCATACTCTGCTCTTATTAGATCCTATCTGTGCTTACAGGGTTCAATTCTGGGCACTGGATTAAGAAAAGCAAGACATGTAATTATCCAGAAGACAGATAGTGAAGGGCTTCATGTCACTTGGAGGAGTTAGTTCTATTTTGTTGCATAGTTGTGTCCTACTCTTTGCGATCTTTTTTGGGGGAAGGTGGGGAGAGGGGCAAAGATACTGATTTGCCATTTCCTTCTCTAGCTCCTTTTACAGATGAGGAAACTGAGGAAGCTACTTGCCCAGGATCACAGAGCAGTTAGGATGTGTCTCATGGAGGATATGAATTCTTGTTTTCCTGACCAGTTTTCTATATCTACACAGGCACGCTCGCGCGCACATGCTCCTCTGCACCATCTTGCTGCCCATGGTGTATTTTCCCTAGAGTATAGAAGAATAGAGAAGGAAATAGGAGTGGGTATGACAGAGGGAACCCTAAAACTGTCTTCCCTGACTATGGAGGGAAGCCTTGGGGTAAACACTGAGAAACTCTCCTCTGGGAGAGTCCCACCTCTGGAAGTCAAGATAAAATTGCTTCATTCTGTTACCTTGGTGGGACTAGCTACACTCTATTGAGATGAAAATTAGTCCAGGACCAATCCTACTTTGCTGAAATTTAAGTGGTCTCATTCAACTGGAAATAGGCCTGGGGGCAGTGATGACATTGAAGAACTCTCATTCAGTTGATTTCTTATAAAAAAGACATAACTTGCAGAAGTTCAGAGTAGGAATTATGCCATGGCAAGGAACCTCTCTCCTTGACATAGCTGCCTGCCAGGACTCCTGCCCGCTGTGAGGAGACCCTCTTCTCAGTGAAAACCTTTTGTTATCTCTCTGCCAGGGCCTTGTCACTCAGAAGTCAGTCTCCTTGCAAAGCTGCCTTCGGCAGTGCCAACCATAAACTTCCCTTTTGCCAGTCAAACTTTTAAAGTTTGTGAATTCTTTTCACATTGGACCTGCGTGGACTAGAAGGGGTTCCCACAATTCTCTGCACTGCCACTAACCACATAGGGTATTCCATTACAGATGAGAAAGCTAAGGCAGACAAATGATTTGCCCAGGATCACATAGGCAATAATTATTTAAGTCTGGGCTAGAACTCATGTCTTCCATACCAGAGCTCATTTCATTAACTGATGAATCTAACACCATTGAATCACTGAGATACAGATGTTTTGTTGCAGTATGGCAGTGTTTTCCTAACCAATATTTCTGTGAAGGGCTCCATCTTCCAGTCATCCAGGTTGCAACTTAGAAGTCGTTCTTGGCTCTTCCCCTTCCTCCCCAAGAACCAATTAAGCCAAGTTTTGCTGATTTGACCTTCACAATGTAAAGGTCTCACATTTATCCCCTTTTCTCTGCTCATATAATCATTGCCCTAATTCAGGCTCTCATTATCCTTTGCCTGAATTATTGCATTACCTTTCTACTTGATGACATCCATGTTTGCAGCTTCTCTACAATCAATCCTCCACAGCTGATGAACTAACAGTTGTAAAGGATTGATATGACTATTTCTTCTTTGTATCCCTAAGATCTAGCACTTATATGACTTGATTGATATTTTTCCTCTCTTCAAGTATCCTTGGTTTTCCCCAGAATTTATTACATATTACTCTCTTTCAAATATTCTTATGCTTCTTCCAAATTGTCCTGCTTAATACCTTTTTCCTGTACGTTACATCCTTTATCCTACAACTGCATCTTTGCAGAGGCTAACCTAAATTTATGGAATCCACTCACTCCTTCAGGGACTAAATGTATCTTAGCTTGAGTTAAGCTGCTCTTTAAAAAATTGCTTTATAAGTTTTTTTTATTTAAAAAGAAATCTATTTCCACCAATTTTAGGACATTAAAAATCATAATTTTTGGCCAATAACTAAAGATGTGTTAGTCTTTAATTTTTGTTTGTATCAATAAATCATAAATGGCTTGTTTCTGACTACTCTTAAATTGTTCCATGTCTAAAGGAGGAAATACAGTATATAAAATCAGTTGATCTAGTTCAGATAAGATGCTGGATCAGATAAGATGAGGACCAACTTTTGCTGAGAGATCTGACTAAGCCCTTTTCAGGGCTCTTTGTCCACCTTTGATGTTCATCTTCACCTCACTCCCACCTGTGGCCTAAGAAGCTATTAACATGTACAGCAGCCACCCTTGTAAAAACCTCTTAGCAGACGGGCCAACCAGGTTGAGTTTAGCTAGAGGACCTCAAACAGAAAGGAATAGAGAGGAAAGGGAAAGGAAAAAAAGTAGAGGGAAAGATAGGGGAAGGAAGAGATGGTGAAAAAGGAGGGAGGGGAAATTGAGAGAAACAGAAAGCATGCCCAAGGGTGTGGGACCTTTTAAACCAAAGGATTCAAGCATATCTTGAGTCTGAAAATGGTTAAAATTTAAAATTAATGTCATTCAGTGCCACAGGTTAGAGAAGACAAATTATTGACTTCTTCAGTCATTTCATAATGTCAAATAGATACAAAGGGCACAGTTTAAATTCAGGTCAATATCTGTGTAACTGCCACAAGAAAACAAATGGAAGTAAGCAACTACTTCATTTAAAATTAGAACATTGATCAGTTGTTGAGAAATTTATTTTTTGTCTCTAACACTAGTAAATTTTTATATCTGTTAAGTTTCTGTTTCAGATGTAGAAATTGCCCTTCACTACACTACTTTAGAATTACTTCTTTTAAAAGAATCTTGAAATGATGCACTATAATTATCAATACTCATTTGTTTTACATTGTAAAAGGGGAGGACTCCAAAAACTATTTTGCCAGTAGAGGGTGCTCACGCCAAATACAAAACAAATACTTGCAAAATGACTAGCAGCACCTTAGTTCAAGTTAAACTGGTCTTTAAAAAGTTACTTTGGGAAAGATTTTTGTTTAAAAAGAAATCTATTAGCACCAATTTTAGGACATTAAATTTCATTCTTTGTCATTTTTGGCCAATGACCCTACAAACATGTGTGATAGTCTTTACTTTTTGTTTGTTTCAATAAATCATAAGTGTCCTGTTTCTGGGTCCTCATAAATTATTCCATGTGTTTAAAGGAAGAAATACAGTATATAAAATTGATTGGTCATGTGAGTCTAATTAGGATAAGATGTTGAAATTTTCCTAGGCAGCTCAGGACCTTTCTTCAGGTACTAACACTGAATAAAACACATGTAGCTTAAAGGGACCTTTAAAATCTTCCAGTCCAACCTTCTCACTTTGAAGATCAATATACTGACATGCAGATAGTAAGTGATTTCCTCAAGGTCGTAAATACATCTTTAAAATGAATATCTTCTTTGGCAGAAATTAGATATGGATCCACACTTAACACCATATACCAAGATAAGATCAAAATGGGTCCATGATTTAGGCATAAAGAGGGAGATAATAAATAGATTAGAGGAACAGAGGATAATCTACCTCTCAGACTTGTGGAGGAGGAAGGAATTTATGACCAGAGGAGAACTAGAGATCATTATTGATCACAAAATAGAAGATTTTGATTACATCAAACTAAAAAGTTTCTGTACAAATAATACTAATGCAAACAAGATTAGAAGGGAAGTAACAAATTGGGAAAATATTTTTAAAAATAAAGGTTCTGACAAAGGTCTCATTTCCAAAATATATAGAGAACTGACCCTAATTTATAAGAAACCGAACCATTCTCCAATTGATAAATGGTCAAAGGATATGAACAGACAATTCTCAGAGGAAGAAATTGAAACTATATCCACTCACATGAAAGAGTGTTCCAAATCACTACTGATCAGAGAAATGCAAATTAAGACCACTCTGAGATACCACTACACACCTGTCAGATTGGCTAAGATGACAGGAACAAATAATGACAAATGTTGGAGGGGATGTGGGGAAACTGGGACACTAATACATTGCTGGTGGAGTTGTGAAAGAATCCAGCCATTCTGGAGAGCAATCTGGAATTATGCCCAAAAAGTTATCAAACTGTGCATACCCTTTGACCCAGCAGCGCTACTACTGGGATTATATCCCAAAGAAATACTAAAGAGCGGAAAGAGACATATATGTGCCAAAATGTTTGTGGCAGCTCTTTTTGTTGTAGCTAGAAACTGGAGGATGAATGGATGTCCATCAGTTGGAGAATGGTTGGGTAAATTGTGGTATATGAAGGTTATGGAATATTATTGCTCGGTAAGAAATGACCAGCAGGAGGAATATAGAGAGGCCTGGAGAGACTTAAATCAACTGATGCTGAGTGAAATGAGCAGAACCAGAAGATCACTGTACACTTCAACAACAATACTGTATGAGGATGTATTCTGATGGAAGTGGAAATCTTCAACATAAAGAAGATCCAACTCACTTCCAGTTGATCAATGATGGACAGAGGTAGCTGCACCCAGAGAAGAAACACTGGGAGGGGAATGAAAATTGTTAGCACTAATATCTGTCTGCCCAGGTTGCATGTACCTTCGGATTCTAATGTTTATTGTGCAACAAGAAAATGATATTCGCACACATGTATTGTACCTAGACTATATTGTAACACATGTAAAATGTATGGTATTGCCTGTCGTCGGGGGGAGGGAATAGAGGGAGGGGGGGTAAATTGGAAAAATGAATACAAGGGATAATATTATAAAATATATATATATATATAATAAAAAAAAAATGAATATCTTCTCTCAACAAGATATCTAAGCCCTTTTTGATTACTATTTCAAGGAAATTCCAATTCAGTAAAAACCAGTACAATTATGCCTCTTTTAAAACAACCCTACTATGTAAAGATCCAGGTGAAAAATATTAAAAGGTGATTACTTTTTCTATATAAAGATTTGAAAAGGGATATCTGTAACTATTAAGCCCTCTTATTATATTCAAATATTCAATTTATGTTGAATACATAAAACACATAACATATGTATGTGTATATGTATATAAAATTTTTCATTAGTATTTTGTTTAGACCATTACTGGGAATGAGGAAAGTAAATAAACATATATAAAGTGCATAGAGGCAGTTAGATGGCACAGTAAATAGAGTACTGGCCCTGGAGTCAGGAGGACCTGACTCCAAATGGGACTGCATACATTTAACATTTACTAGCTGTGACCTGGGAAAGTCACTTAAACCCAATTATTTCATACAAAAACACAATAAAGTGCCTAATATGCAACTGGCACTTATGCTAAAAACTTCTTACAAATATTATCTTATTGAATCCTCACATTAGTTCTGGGGAATAGGTGCTATTATTATTCCAATTTTACAGTTGAAAAATTTGAGGAAAACAGACATTAAGTGACTTGCCCAATGTCACAGCTAGTAAGTATCTGAGATCAGGTTTGAACTAAGGTCTTCCTAACACTAAAGTTAGGACTGTTTCTACTAACCACCTAGCTGCCTCAAAAGGAGGTTACCTCCTTGGGGTAGCCCATTTACTTTTGGAACCAATTCTGGTAAGTTTTACATTTAAATAAAATGTTCCTTTAGTTATATTCTTAATTATAGGGAGAGAGGAATATATACATGGGCCACATGTAAAAAAAAAAATCAGCTCACATACCTTATACATATTAAAAAATAAGCTTCATGGCATTTTGTTTATGCTGTGGCTTATTTGAAAGCTTCAGTCCTAGATTGTAAATGTATCAGCAGTACAGATGGTCAAAAACCCACAGAAAGCATGAAATGGGCCAACCTTTTTAAAGTAATCTATTCCAGTGAGATATAAGATAACCTACATCCTCAATCCTACTTTTGTGGTCAAAAGAGGGAGGAATGTTGCTGTCCAAGGTTCCTATGACATGAATAAGATCTTAAGAATCAATCAATGCTGCATTAATGAACTAGGGTTGCCTCTGTCTTGCATGTAAATGTTAAAAAAAAAAACATAATAAAAATGAATAAGCAGTTATCTTTCCAACTACAATATTGATTCAATGAAAGAATTTAAAAATAAACAACATATTTTATAAAATAAAGTAATATTCATTCAGATAGATTCATTCTTATTGTTATTCCCTAGCAGCTATCCCCTATGGATTTTTCTCTCTGCCTTCTTCTCACACATATACATAGTTATTTCTGGTATAAAGCTTTTCTGTTGTTGTTTGTTTTTTGTTTTTGTTTTTGTTTTGTTTTGTTTTTTGTAAAATGGGAATTTGTTCCAATACAATTGATAGAGAATATTTTTACCATAATGCACATTTCTAGGATTTTTTTTTCATATTTCTTCTCTCTCAAGAATACAGAAAACTACATCATTTCACAATAACTCAAAACTGCAACCCTTCCTATGCCCACTTCCATAAGTAAACTTAAGGGTAAAGTGCTGGGCTTTTGTCAAATTTTGGCACAATAGGATATGTGGGTAGCGAAGGCCTGATTTGCACCACTTTCCCATCCTCTTCCATTTCTCCTTGGTTCTCCTTCCCAATTATTGAAGTTGTAACCTGCTCAACTCATTCTTGTAGTATGGTGTGCTTCTCAAGTAGTATCCAGAGGCTGCAGACTCTAAATACTATTTATTTAGGTTTATATAGTTGTAAGCTTAACATGGATTAAACTGTGTTTCCATTTCTATTAGGTTCCTATTGTGTTATTTTTTTTTCCTGGTCACTGAAGTTTTTGAGTTTTGTTTCCCTAGCCCCATTTTCCCCATAAGCTCTGTGGTTTTTAATGTGCTCTTGTGCATAGAAAAATATGTTGGAGAACATATATTTGTGATATGGAAGAACTGACTAGATTTATGTATACTCTACCCTGACCCCAGTCCTGAGTTTCTCCAGAAAACTCACAGGATTAGAGATTGTGCCATGGAAGAACTTCATCAGTCATGTAGTCCAATGGTATCACACTCAAAAGGGCAGCTAGTAGCATAGTCAATAGAGTGCTGGGTCTGGAGTCAGGAAACTGAGTTCAAATGCAGCCTCAGACCCTACCTTTTGGACTAAAAAAAAGTCACTTAAGTCACTTAACTCTGCTACAATTTTCTCATCTACAAAATGAGCTGAAGGGAGAAATGGCAAGTTACTCAAGTATCTTTGCCAAGAAAATCCCAAATGGAGTCACAAAAAGTTAGTCACAACTAAACAACAGATTAGACTCAAATAGAACAGATGAACATTAGTTCATCAGAAATGTTTCTACTGGCACTAGGGAATATTATAGGCTGCATTTGACACTTCCAATTTCTTCCAAGCCCAGCAAGGTTAAGGTGTTTGACCAAGATCATACAGCTAATGGCAAAGCTAGGATTCAAACCCAGGTCATCTTACTCCAGAACCAATGTCAAAAAAAATCTTGAGATTTATTTATTTTTTTCCCCTCCACAGGAATTAAGGTCGAAAGGTAATGCTATAAACAGAGGAAGTTGTTTCCTGCCTCAATGAAATGAGCTTTCAGTAATATCTAATTGCTTTTCAGCTTGACATTTGCCTCTTAATACGCTCAAACATTTTCATGAGCCATGTATATAGCTGTCACTAACTGCCGATCATTTTGTTCAACGAAGCAAAACAGCTACTAATAGTATAGGTTAGAAAATTGTGTAGGTGAGAAACCTGTAGGCATAAATAGCATTGAATTTGATGAAAGAAAAGCGGAATTTTTACTCTTTTCACAATCCTTTCCTCCCTCAAAATGACTTTTTTTTTTTTTTACTGGTTTTGTATTCAGTGGCAAATTGATACCAGAGTATATAATCTACTGTCCACTCTAAACCATACATGTTGCTAGAGAAGGGAAGTCTTCAAAGAGCAAAATTTTCAAAATCTTACAGCATTGTTTTGGAAATTAGGTAACAGACTGCAGCTAAGAAACAAAAACACTCAACCAGGAAGATACACACACACACACACACACACACACACACACACACACACACACACACTTTCTTCATTCTCTCTCCCTTTCTCTCTCTTTCTCTCTCTCTGTTTCTGTCTGTCTGTCCTCTTTCTGTTTCTCCCTTTTTCCCTATCTCCTTTTCTCTCTCCCTCCTTTTCTTATTCCTTTTCCCTATCCCTCCCTCCCTCCTTCCTTTCTTTCCTCTCTCCCTTCCTCCTTCCCTTCCCTCTACCTTTCTCCTTCCCTCCCTCCACCCACTTTAGTTTAGGAGAAACCCTGAGTCCCTGAGGACAAAGAAAAATTTTCTATGGGTGCAAACAGTGGCAGAACTTTCAAATGGAAACTGAAGTTTAATTCCTTGGGAAGAAAATAGTCTTTTCCCATAGAAAAGCATAGTGTTCTTTTAGGTCAGTAAATCTTAGCTCTGACAGCTAAAGTAATGCATATATTTAAGCACTTTCTGTGTTCCAGACACTGTGTTATACAGTGGAGATAAAAAGAATGACAAAGCTTGTCAGTCCCTGCTCTAAAGAAGCTCGCAGTCTCATGGGAGAGACGATATACAGACTATTACATATAAACAGGATATATTCAAGATGAATTGGAAATAATCAAAAAAGAGAAGACATGAGAATTAAGGGGGTTCAGGAAAGGGAGGGAACTGGAGGGAAGCCAGGAGATAAAGATGAGGAGAAAGAGTAGTCTAATCATGGAGGACATCCTGTAAAAATCCCTGGACTCAGAAGATGAAATATTTTGTTCAAAGAACAAGAGGATAAGAGCCATTAGATTATAGTACAATTGTAAGGTAGAAGGTGTAAGAAGAATGGAAAAGGGGTGGGAGAGAGCAAATTATTAAGGGCTTTGAATTCCAAACAAAAGAAATAGGAGGGAAATTCTCTTATTGACCTAAGCTCAAGATAGTATTCCTAGATAAACTGGGGGAAAAAAAATTACATTCAAGAATGCTAAGAAAGGCTTCATTTCTAAAATACATAGAGAATTGACTCAAATGTATAAGAATTCAAGCTGTTCTCCAATTGATAAATGGTCAAAGGATTTGAACAATTTTTCAGATGAAGAAATTGAAACCATTTCTAGTCATAAGGTGCTCTAAACCACCTATTGATCAGAGAAATGCAAATTCAGACAATTCTGAGGTACCACTACACACCTCTCAGATTGGCTAAGATGACAGGAAAAGATAATGATGAATGTTGGAAGGGATGTGGAAAAATTGGGACACTGTTGGTGAAACTGTGAACTGATATAACCATTCTGGAGAACAATTTGAAACTATGCCAAAAAGGGCTATCAAAATGTAGCATACCTTTTGATCCAGCAGTGCTACTACTGGACTTATATCCCAAAGAGATCTTAAAGGAGGGAAAGGGACTCAAATGTCCAAAAAATGTTTATGGCAGCCCTTTTTGTAGTAACAAGAAACTGAAAACTCAATAGAATGACTGAAGAAGTTATGGTATATGATTGTTATGGAAACATTATTATTGTGTAAGAAATGATCAACAGGATGATTTTAGAGAGTCTGGAGAGACTTACATGAACTGATGCTAAGTGAAGTGAGAAGAACTAGGAGAGCATTGTACATTTTAATAGATTATTCAATGATCAATTCTGCTGGACGTGGCTCTTTTCAACAGTGAGATGACTGAGGCCAGTTCCAATGATCTTGTGATAAAGAGAACCATCTACACCAAGAAAGAGGACTGTGGGAACTGAGTGTAGATCACAAAATAGCATTTTCACTCTTTTTTTTGTTTACTTGTGTTTTGTTTTCTTTCTCATTTTTTTTTCCTTTTTGATCTGATTTTTCTTGTGCAGCAAGATAATTGTATAAACGTATACCTATGTTGGATTTAAAATATATTTTATCATGTTTAACATATATAAGATTACTTGCTTTCTAGGGGAGGGGAGGGAAATTTGGAACACAAGGTTTTGCAAGGGTCATTGTTGAAAAGTTATCCATGCATATGTTTTGAAAATAAGTTTTAATAAAAAAAAATTTGAACAAAAAGAAAGATAGTATTGCTAGATGCAGCAAACCTCATAATAAAATTATCATAAATATTTCAAGCAACAATGAATCCTTTGAGGAGATGATATTTTATTTTGGTAAAACTCTTATACTCCCAATAAATAAGACAGCACTCCTCTTTCCGATTTATTTACAGTCATTCTTTGGAATTCAATATTACTAGAAGAGAATTCTCTGATCCTAAGCTATAATATATGTAAATTTCCATCTCTATTGTGTGTGGTGAGAGTAAAAACATGCTTTTTTTCCTCTAGTCAAGGACAAGAATTTGATAAATGACCACTAGGGTTATATTTATCTTGTATAAATACAATAAACATATTATTATTATAAAACAAAAAAAAATAGCTATGAGAAGAAAATTCAAATGATTTAAGTGAGAAATGTACTTGTTAGTGGGCTTGTACACAAATTATTTGTGAAAATGCCCTTTTACTTTCTAATTGAATTTCTAGGAAATCAGAAGGGTGACATCTGTTCTGGTTTCTTTCTGTATATCTCTCTTATTCTAACCCATGCTCTCCTTTGCCCTCTCCTACTGAGCAGCATTTTCATCATTTTTGATAAGGATAATTTGATACCAGGATTGACTTCCTAACAGATCTTCATATTTTTGTTCTCTCCCTATCCCAATCCATTCTTCATGTCACTGATAAACTGAACATTTTTTAGATATACAACTGTTTCTAGAGCTCCTTTCTTAGAAATGTTCAATAGCTCCAAAATGTCAGCTGAATAGTTTGAACTCCTTTTCTTGGGATTGAGGGCCTCTCACTACTAAACCATAGTGTAATACTAAGTTCTCTGAAATACATGTTCCAGTACTATCTCTGAGTCTAACTTATTATGTAACCCTGGTTAGGTAACTTTTCTGACTCTGTGGTTTTTCCTGTATATAGTCATAGAGTAAGATCAGCTATATTTCTCCCTCAGAGTGGTTGGGATATCCTTGGGGCTCAGCATAGCTTTCATGCCTCTTGATTGAAGCCCTCATTTTAGTGTGTTCTCTCTGTTAAACTCCAGTGATTAGAATTCTGTTCCTACTAAACAATTAACATCTATTACTTTTTTAAAAATTATTTATTGCAAAGAAATAGCAAGAATTTAAGTTGTAAACATATCCTCCCTATAATTCCTGTATGGCCTTGGTTCTTGGGGAGAATGGATTCAAAGCACATCGATCTTACCAAGTTCACTTCCAAATACAGCATAGTCATTAGTTGAATACTTGTCTCATGAACCCTGAGCTGTGTTCCATATAACCTTCTTTAGGGTCTAACTACTAGACTCGCTGACTAGAAAGGCTAGCATGGATTCTGGCTCCCAGACATATACATGGCATATACATATATATAAATATATAGAGACACACACACACATACTGACTTTCCAAATCTCATATGATCATACCTGTTTCCAAAATTTCAGGAAAGAAAGAACCAACATTAGGACCATGTACTAATGGGCTACATCCCTTAAGGTATAGTGGAGAGAGATAAATGCCCAAGGCCTCTTTGCACTAAGAACATTCAGTTTTTCTTGCCTCTTTACTGGAACATAACCATGCAGGTATGAGGACTATTTTAATTTTTAAATATACCCCATTTCTAGCTACACAGACAATCAACAGTCTGTCTCCACATCAGTAGGCCAGTCAACCTGAACCAGTTACAGAACGTCTGTGCTTTAGCCAAATCAGGGAGCAGGCTCCTTAGCCTCTTCCACAAAGGGCTTCACTCACTCAAGCACATTTCACGTGATTACCAATCCCTTCCCACCCCCACAGCATGCAAAGTGAGAGTCTATTGCTTTATAATTCAATTCTCCTCCTTTTACTTTATGGAGGAAGTGACATTTGAGTTAATCAGACATAGAAGAAATTGAAAAACATTTCCTAAGTGCTTAATACGTTTCAGGTACAATTCTACTGTTTTGCTTTACTCATAACATTTGCCATGTTCCAATTATGCTTTGCACATTTACACCCTTCCCCTTTAGCCATCCCCTATCCTCTATTTTCACTCACATTGTTCTTTCTCAATATAATATTCTCCTTCTTCCTTTTCACTTTCAGAAAATCCTCTCTACCTCCTCTGAAGCTTAATCCCTAAAGCACAAATCTGACCTTCTCATTCCCTTACTCTAGAAGCTTCAAGGACTCCATATAGCCCGAAGGATAATATGATAATACTCTTTTTTGGCATTCAAAGTCCTTCACAAACTGGCTCCAGCCCATCTTTCTCTGATGGTTATACTTTACATCATTTATTCTACACTGCAGTTAACTTGTCCTACTTTTTGTTTTCTCACATATAAAATTCTATTTGCCACTTCTATTCCTTTCCAATGTAACTGGAATGGCATTCTTATCTCTGTCTCTTGGGACCCCTAGCTTTCTTCAAAGTTCAGCCCAAGTGACATCCTTTGAGAGGTCCTTTTGTGGTTAATGCTTTCTCCCTAAAAACATCTTGTGTTATATGTCTACACTCAATGTTCATTTACTTGTGAATGATTTATATTGTTCCAAAATGTGTTATCTTTAAATCAATGACTGTCTCACTCTTTATTTGTATTTTTGGCTTCTAACACAGAGCCTAGCACATAGTAGGCACTTGGTAAATGCTTTTTGATTGAGTAAAATGTTACTTTCCCTTCTCAAACTTCACATAATGTTTTGTAACTGTCTTATATATTCATTGTATATTATTGTCATAACCCTCTACAATATTGGAAGACTGGAAAAGAACAGGATCAGGTCTTAGGGATGCTCTTCATTTCCCTAGAGCTTAGCATAATCCTGTGCATATTTAGTACTTAATAAATGTTTGTTAAATTGATTGGAATTGTGTAGTGGTGTGTGTAAAATCCAATGACAACAATTTGTATAAGGCCATCCATTTACAGTAGAGTTGTATTGAACACAGAATTTCCATCTACAAAAATTAGCTATGTAAAAGAACTCCGTGTAGAGAATTAGCAAGGAAATAGACTTGCTTTAAACCCCAATTCAGGCAAAATAAAAGTTTTATGTAGCCATTAATTCCACCATCCTTGCCTCTCTTTCAGTTTTAAGGTCATTTGGGTAACAGCAATTTGTGTCAGTTGGAATTTTTAAAGTACATGGATGGAGGGGTCAGATGGAGAAAGTAAGGAAGCAAGACACACAAAGAAAGTGAACAGAATAATTACAGTTCATTTCCAGCATGTCCTCTTCCCATCCTCCCTATTCATGTACAAGATGAGCAATGTAAATTGAGTTAAAGGCTCCCTCAATTTATTAAAAAGTTTGGGCTCCAAAAAGTGATTGTAAAGTCAGATATTTGAAACTTAGAACTCCCATTCCCTTTGAAGTAATGTTAGAAATAATGGCTAGATTCTCAAGCAGCTTCTCAAATCCTAATTAGTTTATAATTTACATGAGGTATGTTATTCCAGATATGAAAGGGCATTAATAGCTAAAGTTAACTTAGATTTAACTTTTTTATTTTATATTATTTTTATCTTTTTATTAAAGCTTTTTGTTTTCAAAATATGTACATAGATAATTTTTCAACATTGGTTCTTGCAGTCTTGTGTAACAAATTCCCCCCACCCCCTCCACTAGATGGCAAGTAGTCCAATATACATGTTAAAATATATGTTAAATCCAATATATGTAAACCTATTTGTACAATTATCTTGTTGCACAAGAAAGATCAGATCAAAAAGGAAAGAAAATGAATAAGATACCAAAATGCAAATGAACAACAACAAAAAGAATGGAATGTTATGTTGTGATCCGCACTCAGTTCCCACAGTTCTTTCTCTGGGTGTGGATGTTTCTCTTCATCATGAGATCATTGAAACTAGCCTCAATTACCTCAGTTTTGAAGAGAGAGCCATGTCCATCAGAATTTATCATTGTATAGTCTTGTTGCCGTTTACAATGATCTCCTGGTCCTGCTCATTTCACTCAGCGTCACTTCATGTAAGTCTCACCAAGCCTCTCTAAAATCATCCTGTTGGTTGTTTCTTATAGAACAATAATATTCCTTAACATTCATATACCATAACTTATTCAGCCATTCTTCAATTGATGGGCATCCATTTAGTTTCCAGTTTCTTGTCACTACAAAAAGAGCTGCCACAATGGGGTCCCTTTCCCTCCTTTAAGATTTCTTTGGGATATAAGCCCAGTAGCAACACTGCTGGATCAAAGAGTATGCACAGTTTGACAACTTTTTGAGCATAGTTCCAAATTTCTCTCCAGAATGGTTGGATTTATTCACAGCTCCACCAGCAATGTATTAGGGTCCCAGTTTTCCCACATCCCCTCCAACATTCATCATTATTTGTTCCTGTCATCTTAGCCAATCTGACAGGTGTATAGTGGTATCTCAGAGTTGTCTGAATTTGCATTTTTCTGATCAATAGTGATTTAGAGCACCTTTTCATATGACTAAAGATGGTTTTAATTTCTCCATCTATTCATATCCTTTGATCATTCATTAATTGGAGAATGACTTGAATTCTTATAAATTTGAGTCGATTCTCTCTATATTTTAGAAATGTGTCCTCTATCAGAATCCTTAAATATAAAAATGTTTTCCCAACTTATTGCTTTCCTTGATTAGATTTAATTGTTTTTAAAAGTATATTGTAAATGGAATAATCATCAGTATAAGCAAATATTCAAATAAAATTAAATCGTATATAAACCATAAACTATTGCAAGTTGACATATAAAGATAATGTACATTTTGGCTTTAGTAGAATAACAACAATGATAACATATTTGTTTCTCTTTCTTCTGACCTCTTTCCTTTTGTATATACTATCAGATGTTGCTAATATGTTGTTTTAATGTATTAATTGTTCTTATTACACTTTCTTCACTTTGCACTTCATTTTTTGTAAGCTTTTCAATATTCCTTTGCATTCTCCATATTTGTCATTTCTCATACTGCAGTAATATTCCACACTGAAATACCAATTCATTTGAATCATGAAGCATTTATAAAGTTTGTACTATGCAAGATACTGTACTAGGTGTTGAAGATAGGGGAAAAAAGGTCATTGCACTCAAAAGGCTTAGTAAAAGAGTAGAATGGAAGGAAAGATCACATAAGCCTAAGTATATATACATGATACTTGGAGAATGGAGGGAGCACTAACAAGTGTGGAAATAATGAAAGGCTTCCCACCTCAGATGAGCCTTGAAGGAATCCATGAATGTCAAGAGGAAGACATAAAGAGAGATTGAATTCCAAACATTTCCTGTACAGAATCAAAGGGATGAAGTGCAGATATTGAGGAACACCAAGATGCCTGTTTAATTGGAATGTGGAATGAAGGAAGGGTGTAGTAAAAAGAAACAAATATAGAAAAAAATTGATAGCTATATGGAGGATGAGTTGGAGAGGGGAACAAAAGAGGAACAAATAGAAACAGATCAATTAAAAACTATTAAAACAATCTAGGAGAAAGATGTTAAAGATGTAAATTTAGATAGTAATGGTATAATAAATGAAAAGAAGGGAACAGATGCAAGAAATGTCACAGAGATAGAACCAATAAATCCTGCCATGTTTTGATTATATTAAATCTGTAGATTAATGTGAGTACTGTTAGAATTTTTAATTGTCTTAACTCAAGCTCTTTCCAATTTTTTGATCCATCTTTTATGTTTATCAAAATTATTTTATGGTTATTGTTAAATAAATCTTGTGCATTTTTACTAGTTCAGTGTCTAAGCACTTAACATCTTTTGTTATCATTAATGCTATTTTTTCTCCTTAAATTCTCTAATTCTCAGTTTAATCATTTTAAAACTGAGATTTGAATTAACTAAATAATTCTAAATCTATAATCTTCATTTCTGTTACTGAGATATAAAAATATGGATGATTTTCTGTGCTCTCATTCAAGTCATTTAGATCATCAATCAATGTTTTTTAAGTTCTTGGATTTTCTAAATATATTGTCATGTTTGATCTGATATTGTATTGCTGTGCATACTGTCTGTGTTGAGACAACTTGAAACTTCTTCATGATTTTTCATTCTAGGCAAATCTTGTCTATGACTTTCCATAAATGCTTCACAGATGATCTGCCCAATATGCTGGAGGTCCAATTTTTATGGATACCAAATGCAGCACTGTTAGATGTCATTTTTTTTCATATGGCTAACTTACCTCTTTTCTGCCCATACATATTCTCATTGATGGCACTTAATTAAGTGTGAGTCAGCAATGACTGACAATAAACTTCCATTCATCCTTGCCCATTTAATCATAACCAACCATTAACATTATTTTCAATTTTGTTAGCATTTAGCTATGCAAAGAGTTTTTTCACTGTTTTCTTAACTTTAATTCAATGTAACAAAACATTATTTATTTTTAATTTTGTTATCTTATTGATTTCATTTCTGATTTTGGTAATTTGAATTTTCTTTTTCTTTTTTTTTCATGTTTCTTAAATCTTATTGTTGAGAATTATCTCAAATTTATTAATTATTTTTAAATGCTTGCACTTTAGGTTTTACTAATTCAATTTTTCTTTTTAATCTCTTTTTGACTACTTTTCATATGTTCTTTTATCCCACTTTTGGTAAATCAACTTTTTCATTTTTTATTTTCTCTGAAACTTTACTGAAACTAGTTATAGAATGTCCATGAACAAATGAAATTAGAACTAGAAACAGTGGATAGAAGTTACAGAAGATCAATTTTCCTAATAATTAAAGCTGTCCAAAATGGAAAAGGATTGCCTTGGTAGATAACAAGTTCCTCTTAATTGGGGGTAAAGTACAGAAGGATGATCACTTGTCAGGGATATTATAGAAAGTATTCATCTTTTACATGGAGCTTCTCTGAAATTACCTCTAATTTTAAAATTGAAGTACAGTGGAACCTCTGAGATAAAATTCAAGGCAAGGCCTTTTGGTGGTAGAATGAGAAGATGGGACAAAAAATAGAGCTGGAAAGGACTATTAAAGCTATGTAGTCTAATTCTCTCATTTTACAGGCAGAGTAATTAAGTTCAAGATAATTTATCTTACATTCCACTTTATACAGGTAGTCAGTAGCAGTCATTTAGCCAACAAGCATTGTTATGCACTTGTTATGTGTTAAACACTTTGCTAAATGCTGGATAGAGAAAGATAGGAATCTCTGCTCTCAAAGAACTCACAGAGATAAGAGCACTCTATCTACAAAAACCAACACATCCCTTTCTCAAAATCCACTGTTTAGTATTTTTGTTTTTGTTTTTCCGTGGTACTACACTGCCTGGAGACAAAGATGCTAAAGAAACCAAATCTTTTTGGAAGAGGCTGAGATAACAATGTGGGGACTAAGGGAATAAAGGAGAAACATTTGGGAACTTTTCCCTCTTCTTCCTCTGGACATTATTAACCTTCTGCTTAAGGTAAGAAGTGCAGATGAGGTTGGCTAAATTGGCTGAAGGAGAGAAAGAAGGGAAGAGACAGGGAAAATTATAAAAGGTGCCATCAGGGCAGTGGTCACATCCATCCATTCATTTATCCATCCATCAGAGACCATCAGTACTTTGATTTTCAAGAATAACATTCTATGGATCAGAATCAGAGAAAGCATTTGTTTTGGTTAAATATTTGTAAACAAAATTTAGCATAATCACCAAAAACACTCTGTATGTACAGTAGAAAGAGCACAAAGGTCAGAAGACCCTTGTTTCATATGCCTCCATTTGACATAAACTATTTCCATGATAAGTCAGCATAGTATAGTGGATGTAAATCTGGTTTCAAAACCTGAAAGACCTAGGGTTTAAGAGTCCTGTCTCTGACACATACAGAGCGTATGATCTTGTGTGTCATTTAATCTAATGGAGTTGTAGGTCTCTAATTCTGTAAATTACAAAATAAGTACAAATCTTATTGGTAGAAGTTTACTAGGGAAGTCCCCTATAGCTCTTGTCCCTGACCTGATATGATGGAAATTTATGTAATTATATTTTAATCTATATTTTACTTCTTTATATTTATATTTCTAAAATAAGAACAATACCAGGAGTTGCAGAGATACCTCAATGTATAACTCATCAAGAATCGACATTAGGTTAGAATCTTTTGTTTAATAAAGTCATTTTTAAAATATTTTAAAAGATTTATTTTGTTTTATGACTTTAAGAAAAAATGTAGTGCTTTCATATGTGATGTATGTTATATACAAATATTAGGAAACTAAAGATATCTTGTTTATCCCATTACTTCATCCTTCCTTATCATATTAGATAAATGATATTCTATTTAAATTTAGAATATTAAAGTCACAATTTTTTCTACTCTCTCATCCCCATGTACACACTCCTTGGTAAGATGCTTCTCCTCTCATCTCTCATGACAAGTAGTATATCCAAAGCAAAAAGAATCTTTTACATGATTCAAAAATGCTTATTATCCAATCTGTTCTGGTTCCAAACGGACTCAGTGGAAAGCAGTTTTACCTTGATAATCATGGTTACATGGCCATGTATGGACTGCTTCTTCTAGGTTTTCCAAAAGCCATGATTGTCAAAACTCACTTCACTATGAAATGGAAACCAAAACTGACTTCAATTTCAGTGGATTGTAAAAGTCTGTTTTCAGTGACATAATGTTGGCTTGATTCTCAGTTTATGTGGCAGCAACAGAACTATGCCAGTGAATTAATAAGGAAGTATTGATTCTGGGGGAGGCAACAGTAGCACATGGAAAATCAGAAAACCAAGAGTGAGCTATCTAACAAGAGGAATGTCTAATTTTTTCCCTACATTGGAATAAGACCCATTCTATGGTGTTATAATTAATCACTGTGTAATTTCCTTAAAGTAGATGAATTAGAAAGTGTTTTAAAACTTAATTGAGGTCCCTTCCATTTTAGTGAAAGTCTTCAGATTATCTTAAATCTAATGTGGGAACATCTCATTTTGCTAGGTAATCTTTTAAACACAGTGATAAATTTATAAACTATGCAACTAGATTCACAATCTACTTTAACAAGAACTGGAATATAGTAAGATGTTGGAACTGAGGGGTAGAAGTATTTCCATAGAATGGAAAAAATGCTTTATTAGAAGTCAATATCTGTTGACTCCTAATAAAAGTAAGTCATGGTCACATTCACCTTCCTTATCTTCAGTTTCCTTATCTACAAAATCAGGGATTTGGACTAAATAATGTCTAAGGTTTATGGTCTGACATTCTATGATTATGTGTATGTCATATTTTCCTACCTTTGTTCTACCCTTCCATATCATGATGGGAGAGTTGGGTATTTGTTGTATAGAAAATTGACATATACATATATGTGTGTGTGTGTGTGTATATATATATATATATATATATATATATATATATATATACAAGAGTCACTCTCTAATAAGTATGTGGTCAAAGAATATGAAGAAGCAGACTTCAAATAAAGAAATGAACATATCAACAGTCATATTAAAATGCTTCAAATTACTCTGATACTAAAAATGCAAATTAATACTAATAAGATATATGCAAATTCTGACATTCCACCTTATATCTGGCATATTGACAAAGATGGATTGAATGAGGTAATAAATGTAAAGTTTTACAAGCTATAAGGGCATATATAAATGTTAGCTATTATTATTTATTAGCATGGTTAATTTTTTCATTTTCTACAATTAAGGAAACAAGTTTTGTGAGATAAAAAGATTTTCCTACTCCATTAGTATGTGATAATTTTTCCTGAATGTTCTTTCTGCTTGAGTGTCTATTGGGAGGGGAGGCCTGGATTTTTACTGATGCAGCTATTAGAGTTTAGAGCAATCACACAAGTCCGTATTCCTGTAGTTGGAAGGGACCGTGAAGGTTATGATACTATTTTTAGTGGAAAGAATCCTAACTCTGGACTTAAAGTACTTTGGTTCAAATTGTTGTTCAAATCTTACCTCTGATATTGTGCCAATTTGTGCAAATCATTTAACATTCCTCAGCCTCATTTTTTCTTTTCTATAAAAAGAACCTGAATTAAATGGCCTCTGAGGTCTCTTTCAGTACCTACCTCTACCCACACAGCAGTATGCTAGAGTTAGCTCCTAAGAGTCTCAGGAACCAATTGTTAAATTTTCATTGTGTTTATACCATAGAAACTGGCAAATCCTACAAATCAGGGCTTATGTTTTTTTCTAATTCTATTTTGCTGTTTCATATGCAATTATCTTTTTTATTATACTATGCTATGGAAATGTTTGTTTTTATTCCATAAATTAAAAAAATATATAAAACTAATTTTTAAAATAAAGAAGATTCAGGGGAGGAAGAGGTCAAGACAGAAAAAAACAAAAAACAAAAAAACAATCAAGTTGTCCTGCCTTTGTAGTAAGTATTCAGTACTCATTACTGAGGAAATGTTTTCACAAAAGCTGAATTGTATTCTGTTGTTGCAGCAGCAAACAACATGGAAAAAATATTGTCTCTGTCACTTGGAAATGTTCTATGTGCTAAAGAAGATGCTATTACAGTAAATTAAACACTCAAGCCTGTTTCATTATTTAAGAAGGGGAGAAAAACTTCCAAAAGGTGATTATCATCTTTCCCATGAAATATTTTTCATATTATTTTCATAGTTTTCCTTCTACTGGAGAAATAGGCCCAAAGAATGCTATTGAATGAAAGGCCATCTGCAATGCAGTTACCGCACCCACAATGAAGAAAATATATTGTGGATTAAGGTCTCAGGAAGTGTAGGAACAACTTTTACTATGAATTTGTATAACCAGGGGCCATCTTTTGTTTGCATATTGAAAACCTGTTTGTTAAATCTGCAATGGAGCAGAAAATGGAATTTTAAAAGCCTGACTGACCTTTTTTTATTTTCTTAAAAGACTTTGATCTGCTACTGGTACCATCTTGGGAATAATCAAGAACATTTTAAAATGCATCTTTCTAGTTTAGTTGCTTTTTCAGTGGTGAAGAAATTGATTTTCTGGTTCATAATGCAGTTGTGAAATGCGTAACTTTAATTTTGGTATAACTTTGAAATGCTAGCATTATAGAAACAACATTAATGTGAACTTAACTTTAAACACTTTTCATGTATTTCCTTTTAATTTACATTTATCTTCATAATCCCCAATGCTAGCATAAATTGGATGTATGTAGTAAATCTTAAATTAAAGATTTTGGTTTCTTATATGAATACCAGAACTTTCTTTCTTCTTCTTTTTCTTTGTCTTCAAATCATTAAAATTCTATAAAAGGGCAAGGCAGAAAGAAATGAATCATTTATAAACTCATTAAATATTGCTTTCAGTTAGTGTTTTCATTCTCATTAATATGGTGTCAAGTTATTTTTTCATTTGTGCTTTTCTTCTTCCAATTTTGGGTGTACTTGCCAGAGTGTTATGGGCAATTCTAGATAACAATTGCAATTCTACTTGGAATCCAGGGCATTGGATAGGAACTTTTTGTCACAAGATTGATTCAGGTCCTCCCAATTCAACAATATTTACTACCATATAGAAGTCCCCATGCTGGGGTGGGATTTGGTGAAAGAAGGGAGGACAACAAAGACAACAAAAGAAGTAATTTCTACCCTCAAGGAGTTTATATTCTACTGGGGACCAATATAAAATAATTCAAGGCATATAAAAACACTAACTAGGATTAGGAATGTTTTTCCATAAAAGGTAACACTTCCCTTTAGCAAGAAAGCTAAACAATCTAAGAGCTATTAGTGAGGAGGAAATACACTTTTTTGTATATCCTAGCACCTATAACAGTGCCTGGTATTTAGTGTTTAATAAATGCCTATTGACTGGTTTTTAATTGTCCAAATAAAAATATATACATACATATATATATATGTATGTATATATATATATATATATATATATATATATATATATATATATATGTAATTAATGTTTAATTAATTAATGGATAGAGCACCAGCCATAAAGTCAGGAGGACCTGAGTTCAAATATGGCCTAACACATCCTAGCTATGTGACCCTGAGCAAGTCACTTAATTCCAACTGCCTCAGGAAAAAAAAAATTCCCTAATTCAGTAAAGTAAGTGGCTTTAGAAAGTGCCTTAATCAGTATATATGTATATAAATGAGGTGAAAGACTGTCCATGTCCTCAAGGAGCCTCCAATCTAATGGAGTCTTGGAGTAGGAAGAGACCCAAGAAGTAATTTTATCATGAATTTCTGATTGTGAACTCATCTAATGATGACTTCTAAAACATTTCTAATAAGAAAAAGAGAGTCTATTATGAGGAATAATGTATGTGGAGTGCTACTGTAAAGGGTATGCACTCAGATACTGTTATTAAATTCACTGATCAACAAGCATTCTTAAGTACCTTCTTTGTGCCAGGCATTATACTAGATACTATAAATTCAAAGATAAAAAAGATAAAAATGAAACAGTCCTTACCTCAAAGGAACTTATATTTTATTGAGGAAGACAAGTATCTATCTATCTATCTATCTATCTATCTATCTATCTATCTATCTATCTGTGTATAAAATAAATACAAGTTTTTTAATGGATGGAAGTCAAAATACACAGAAGATAAAGAAAAATTGTGTTACAAGTGATGCTTGAAGGTCATTAAAGACTCTACAAAATGCTGGGAAGGAAGTAATGTTTTACAGGGATGAGGGAATGGCAAGTGCAAAGTCACAGAAACAACATGGAGTGTCAGTCACATTCTTATATTTTATATATGGAGAGAACTTCAGTGACCAGACAAAGCTTAATTAGTGGGTATGAAGACCTAAGGCAATGTCTGTTTATATATTGCTTATGTTAAATAATTAGCAACACTCATATGTAGATCATGTCCCTAGAAATGCAAAGTGATATAATTCAAAGAACATCAAATCTGAGCTCCTAACACTTGAGTGAAAATTCTAGAGCAGAAATTTATCAACTGTGAATTAGAGGACAAATGCTAATCTTTAAAATCTCTTCCATTTTTAAGAGTTTCTGATTTTAAATTGCATAATCTCTTTAAGTCTTTGGTTTTTCATCTATAAAATGTGGATAATACTAGCATCATCTACTTTAATCTTAGAAAATGTTGTAAGCTGTATCATATAGTGAGAATGAGGCTGGATATGAAATCATAAAGTCCTAGATGTCAATTCCTCCTCAGAAAATGACTTCCTGTGTGATCCTCTCTCAATCTGTCTCAGCCTCAGGCTACTCAACTAGAAAATGAGACCAAATTGGGCCCACCGTGGTTGAGTCTCAAGTGAAATAAAGTAGGCAAAATGTGTTGAAAATGTTAAAATTCTATATAAATATGAGCCATTATTAAAGTTTGAAGGGATCATTTGAAATTTCCTAGTCCATTCTAGTGACTGAGGAAAATACTTTTTAAATGAGATTCCTTAGCAGAGTTCTGTTCTTTTAAAAGGAGAAAGAAACAGAGTGTGGGAATATTAAGAAGAGATTCAAATCTTTTGAAATAATTGTAACTTTTAGTTTGCCAACTCTAGCATTGAATATTGAAAATATACTAGTTTCATTTGATTATAGTTAGACTATAGTTATAAAATCTCTAGATCTAATTATAAGGACAGTTTTCATCTAGCAAGCTGACATAGCCATTTAGAAGTGGTTTGTTTCTGTGATTTACTTTCTGTCTTGGAGCTACAATAATGATATAAGAAATATAGATGTGTATAAGAATGATGTATTGATAAATGTGGAAATATTTATACAAGAATTGCACATGTTTAGCATATATTGGATTTCTTTTCATATAGGAGGGGATGGGGAAGAAGGGAGGAAGAAAAATTTGGAATGCAAGGTTTTTCAAGGGTGAATGTTGAAAACAATCTTTGAATGTATTTTGAAAATAAGAAGCTATTTTTTAAAAAAAGCAAAAAGAAGATTTTAAAAAAGAATGATGTATGTTTGCAAAGAACTCACAATTCTGGAGTGCTCAGAACTTTTCAAAGACATTCTTTTTGTCATCCTCACAGCATGGATGTTACGGTAACTATAAATGAAGAGAAGGCACTATCCTACATGGGTAGAGGGAGTTTCCTATAATAATGAAACCATGGATCCAGTATTCTTATTTCTTATTTCTACTATATACAAAAGTATTTTCTATTGCCATGGAGGAAATCCTAACCAAAAGTTAAATGGAAAAGAATCTTAATCAAGTCCCCTTAATCAGTTAAGTGGACCATGGACACATTTTTAGGGTTCTATGAACTTGGAGGAGGGAAATTTACATACTTATTTCAGTATAATTGGTTTCCTTTCCAATCCTACATATTCTGTTTTATGAACTTAAATATATTGCTTTTTGAAGAGGGCTATAGATTTTAACCAGACAACCAAAAGACCTATAGCATAACTACAACAACCACCACCAAAACAAAACAAGCACCTGTATGTATTGATATGACTGGACAATTAAACTTTGCCCTCAGCTGGCTATTTGTGTGAATTTTGGGAATTGTAGTTTCCAATGGACAACTCGTTTTCTCCTTGCCCTGGGAGAGAGATTCTCAAAGTATATTCACAGACACATAAATTTGTGAAGAAGAATCAAACAAACTGAACCCAAAGCTCAGCAGTTTTTTTGTTCATTTTATTTCTGTTTTGATTTGTGTGTGGGAGGAAGCACTAGGGTTTTTTTTTTTTCTTTTATCTTGAGGTAGCGCTAAATAAGAAGATATAGTTTTGATTTTTCTACAACTCCTATAAATGTAAAAAAATACAGCTATCAATGAACCACATGACATTGTACCAATTCTTCCTAGACAGTGACTTCCAGCCTCAAGAATAAGGTGGAGTAGAAGTGTAAACCAAGGGAATGCCACGCCACATGGGTGGCTCAATGGAAGGAGGAAGGTGTGGTCTGAGAAAAGTTTCCATACCTAGTTTCCAAACCAAAAAGCCTCAAAGTCAATCCTTTCAGATAGTGCTACCTGTTGGTTAGACTGTTATTGTATTTCTAAGGGGCAATTCAATCTTGAGAGATTAGAGCACTGGCAAAAATATAACCCATCATGACTAAAAAAAAGATTGAATGAAATATAGAGGAAAAAAAGAATGAAAAGTATTTCTTTTTTGAAGGCATTTTAAACTAATATTTTATGCAGACATATTATTAGGTGAATTGTTGAAAGATGCTATTTGAGAATTAATTGCTATTTGAGAAAAAACAGGTTTTGTGGGATTGTGTTATCAGAAATCATGAATTACTGTGTAGGTTAAAAGCAACTTTGGCAATGCTTTTTCTCATAGCTGAAATATAATTATTTATACCTTTATTTTATTAATTGTTATCCTGTTAATAAATTTTGTATCTGGTAATTTTAAACCATGGAGATCAGGAGATATATTATATAGACAGATGACTAACTGTTAATGAAGGGAAAAAGCAGTTTCTTGGTTATTAATCAATCAATAAACATTTATTAAGGGCCTACTATGTGCTAGCTTTGTGCTAAGTACTGGGGATACAAAAAGAAGCAAAATATAATTCCTGTCCTCAAAGACTCAAGAGTGATTGATTAATAAGAAAGGTTAAAAATTTCAATAACTAATAAACATTCCATATATCCATATTTCTGGATTACCTTATATTTTGGAATGATGAGAATGAATATATTAATTAATCAAGGATGAATCTGATGGGTCACCATCATATTCAAGCTACATGTAATAAAAAATCATCCTCAAAAGCTGTTACATATTTATTAAGCAGCTACTCTATGTTGGTATGTGCATTTTATATATACATATATATGTGTGTGTGCACTCCTACATACATACATACATGTATGATGAGGCACTCATTTGCATATATTTATGTATACATACATGTATACACACATTATTTATTTATCTGTTTAATTATTTGGTAGAGAGTACTATGGTCACACCTGGGTTTTAGGAAGACTATTTTGACCACTGTATGAAGAATAAATTAGGTAAGGAATTCTTAACATTTTTGTTTGTTTGTTTGTTTCATGGACCCTTCTGGAAGATTAGTAAAGCCTATGTATGAGCCCTTCTTGGAATAATGTTTTTTTTTTTTTTTTTTTTTTACATTTATCAAGTAAAGCACATCAGATTACAGGAAAAAAACAATTATATTGAAATTAAATTATCAAAATATTTTAAAAAGCAAATTTATGGATTCCTCTTCATTGAAAAATCCTCTCCTTTTGAGAGATGACAGCCTAAAAATGAGGAAACATTTAAGAAATAGAAGAATTGAAAAGTGGAATGTTTGGGTGGGGACAGGGTTAAGGTAGTCCATTGAACAGGAGAAGAAGAAAATAGATCACACTGAGGAAATTATATAGCCCTTTCAAGAATTCCCAACAGCTGCCTACAGACAAAGTTCCTTTTTAAAAACACAGTTATTCTTTTAGTCATTCTAGATAGCTATAATTCATAGAATTGAAATAATCTCTAAAGAATAAAAATGTTCAGTTGCCCCCAAAAAAACAATGGAAAGATTTGTGATGGGTCTAAATGGGATGAGACATTTGTTAAAATACTTAATAAAGGCACTGTGCTATGTGCTTGTGGACCCAAAGGAAGGGAGAGATTCTATCAGCTAGAGTGAATGACAAAGATCTCTGGAAGAAGGTGGAATTCAAGCTGAGTCTTAAAAGAAACCAGGGAAATTAAAGAAGTGAGAAGGGAAAACATTTTAGGTACAGGGAACAGTAACAAAAAAGGCACAGGGATTAGAGATGGAGGACTCTCTGTAAGGAACAGTACATTGACTGATGTCACTGGATTATAGAGTGGATGAAAGGAATAAAATATAAGAATTTTGGAGAGGTAGAAAGGAGATAAGTTGTGAAGGACTTTAAATGCCATGCAGAGGAGTTTACATTTGAAACTGGAAAGTTTACTGAGTAGTCATTTTTCAAATTGTATCTGAATTTTTGTGACCCTTTTGTGGCTACATAAAGAGGACACAAATCCCAGAAATAAGGTGATGGCAGCTCTATTCTCTTTGGGATGCTACAGTTGAAGAAAGTTATTGATGTATCAGAGATGATTCAGAAAAAAACAAGCAGGATGGTGAAGAGCCAAGAGTCCATGTCATATTAGTAACAGTTGAAGGAACCATTCTATTTTGTCTGGAGAAAGAAGTATCTGATGACCAGATTCAAATAACTCATAGTGTGGACTAACACATGGGAGGAAGAATTAGATTTGATCTGTTTGCCTCAGAGGGCAGAACCAGAGCAATGAATGGAAGTTTCAAGGAAGCAATTAAGTTTGATTGCCAGAAAAATGACAGTAAGAACAACAATGACATCAAGAACAACTTCCTAACACGAGGTCTCTTCAACAACAGGACAGGTCACTTTAAGAGATGGCAGATTTCCTGTCATTTGGAGGTCTTCCAGAGAGATGACTCCTTGTCAGGTATGCTGATGAAAACTCATTTAGATTATTGACTAATCTGGATGACCACAGAGGCCTCTGTTGAATTTCAGACTTCTATGACTTATTGAAAAGCCGAATAAAAGATATTGCGTTTAACAGATGTATAAGAAACAAATGACCTAAATGCTGCACTATCATAAATGAAATGTTAAGTGGCCCTGAAGAAGGCTTTCAGTCTATTAGGGAGATTATTCTTGAATATGTCTAACCTGGGAATGAGTAGAGATGAACAGAACAGGCTAGAGACAGGATTGTCAGCATAAAAACCTAAGTTTAATTAATTTCAAAGTGAGGAAGAGGCTTGCAAACAGAACCCTTCTCCTGAGAAAGAGGGCTTAACATGCTGGGTCAAGGTAGTGATTTATATACATAAGTTGTCTGGACCTTGGAATAATCATTCTTAGCCATTGCCAAGGCAGGCTCCTAGGTGGGCAATTTCAGGGTCCTATAGGAACAGTCTCCAAGTTGATAATCTCACAGCCACATACAGAATCAGAGTTAGCATGGCGGAAACAGGAGAGCAGTACCTGGTTCGGTTCACTTAGATGTTACAAGAAATAGGGATTGTGAGCATGTCAAAAGATGGGCTGGATCACCTGCTTCTGGGTCTGCTTAACCAGAAACAGGGAAAGCTTCTTCAGGGAACACTTGGTATTGGTTAAAGCAATATGCTTTGCCGGAGGGTAAGATCATCCAGAATGCAAAGGTTTGTTATTCTGGCAAATTTGGGCATAGCCTGCTTGTTGGGACTTGGCACTAGAAAACAGGGTGTCTCAAAATATCTTGACAAAGACTTTATCTTGTGTGAAAATAAAGCGTAATATTCCATTCCTGATTTATTTTTATACTCTGGCTATCTTCTTTACTTCTTTGTCCTCTCCTTTCAAACCCCCTGCTTGAAAAGAAGAATGTCAAATTTTTATTTTATTTTCTGGGGAATCTAAAATGGGAAGTGGAATTGAAACCCTGGGGCCTTTAATTCTCCCTGTAGGAAATGTAGCACCTATTTCTACATAGCAGTGGTCAGGGCAAATTCAAAGACAGATAGATAATAAGGATTGGTAAATCAGTCTAACATAATGTCTGGCTAGCCACTATACTTGACAAATAAATTCAAGGCATTGGAAAACTAAATGGTAAACCGCTTCAATATCTTTTCCAAGAAAACTCCAAATAGGATGAAAAAGAGTCAGGATTGAAATGACTGAACAACAACCAAAACAACCAGTTAATGAAGGATCTATTCAGCTTTGGGGAAGCTGACCATCAGGATTTCAGGCGTGAATTTTATAACCTCACATGACCCAGCTTGGAATAACCCCATCTATCATATTACTATAGTTATGGGTCCAACTGGAAATAAATGACTATATTAGCATATTTGCCAAAACCAGCAACTTTTGGAGATTATGCCCTAAAATACTGGTTTTAGCCCAAGATATATGCTCAGTCTATTGAGGCATAGGAAGAAAAATCCCATCCAACTTCTGCCATAACTAAGCATGAGTTTCCTCTCCAGTGCAAGCACACAGAGGATTCTCTGATATTCCCCATTACATCCTTTCTTCTGCTCCTCGAGACTGTTATAAACCACTACTCAGGCACTCACAGCAGTTGCCATAAAGGTGTTTTTGTGAAAATCCCCTTTCCCCAAAAAACTACTCTTCCTTCTCCTCCTAATCAGTAGTTGTTGTAAAAGCCTCTCAAAGAGCAGACTCGATGGTCCAGGCATAGAATACTGTCTCATCTCCTCCCACCCTTCGCTATTTTGGGTAGGACAGAGTTCATCTTCATATAGATGCATTTTGATCTAATCTCTAATCTCATCTCATTAACTTTTCTCCATCTCACTTCCAAACTTTCCTGCTGCTGTCAAGGGAGCCACCATCCAGCTGGTAACCCAGGTTTGCAATGTCAGACCAATTTTTGATTCTTCATTCTCATTTATCCTTCTTCTCTAATCATTTGCCAAATTTTGTTTTTTCTACCTCCAAAACATCTTTTATATATTTCCTTCTTTCAATTTACCAAAGCCCTAGTTTAGGCTCCCATCAGTTCTTGCCTAGATTATAGAAATAGCTTCCTAATTGGTCATCCTGACACAAACTTCTGCCCATTCTAATTCATTCTGCAGCTGTCAGAAAGATTTTCTTAGCTAGCGAGTCTGGTCATATTACCTTATT
Organism: Sminthopsis crassicaudata; assembly: GCF_048593235.1. Classification (NCBI taxonomy): domain Eukaryota; kingdom Metazoa; phylum Chordata; class Mammalia; order Dasyuromorphia; family Dasyuridae; genus Sminthopsis; species Sminthopsis crassicaudata. The sequence continues at coordinate 341,697,385 of NC_133617.1, read as the reverse complement.
CAGTATACTCCAGTAGCTTTATGTTGACATCAAGATCAAATATGACCTCATTCTGTTAAATTTCCATTCTTATAAGTTACATAGTGTATAATAGTAAAGTAGTATATGTATATAATTCATAAATGAGTAAACACATTAGAGATAAATGCTCAAAAATATTTGACAGATAGAAGTGCATGATCAAAAACATGTGACCACCAGGCTGGGAGATTAAACTATTTGTCTCTCCCTTATTTTATCTACTCACTCCCCTTTTCCATTCCTGGTCCCTCCCCTTTGATTAATGTCTATCAAGATTAAAGGATTCGGTCTAGATTCAGAACAAGTCTCTTGATTAATTACCTAAGGGAAAGAAGCATGCTATATTGGAATGATGTGATCCATCAGCCTATTTCCTCTCTGGGGATAGAAGAAAACTGTCCCTTTATGATCCTCTAGGAAAAAAAGTGCAATACTTCTTATTTCCCTATGCACCAACCACAGCATCCCAGCTCAGAGAGAGCAGGTGGTCTAATATGGAAGGTCACTTAGGAGGGGGTAAAAAGGGGAAGAGGTGCAACAACCTTCCAGATGATTGATGAAGGTATCTTTCAGCTGGCACATATAGGGCTCTGGCATTCACAGTTCTAAATTTAGATTTGCTAATGCATCTTTCCCCAAATACAGTGCTTTATTGCTCATCACATAACTCTTCCTGATGTCCCTGTTCATTAATTTTGGTATGAAGAATAGTTGTATGCTGCAAAATTATTAAACCACAATCTCTGGGCTTGTGTGCATTTTAATAATAATGTGTATAACTCTCCTATAGTACAATTACCTAGTTAATTGCTCTAGTGTGAACAGAGGCAGTATGATTAAGACCAGGTTCTCATTATAGTAATTATCTGATTAATTGCTCGAGTGTGAACATAGCCCTAGATTTCTACATGGGACATAGAACTCCTTGCTCCTTCCCATTTGAAACCATACACACACACGCACACACACAAAGAGGTACACCAGGGGATCCCTTTGTTGTCTCCTACACCAGGTCACAATCTCTGTTTCAAGTAATCACTCCATTTCCTCTACCCCATGGCACACATCTCATTGGGTAGGCTTTCATTTTCATCCTAAAAGGCACATATTGTTTTCCAGCTGCAGTTGGAAATGCCCAGTGGGGCATGTGTAATTATATTGGGCTGTAATTAGCCCAGGGCTAAATGGGAAAAATGGTAACTAGACTGAAGATAGTGGCTACAAGGTCTAATGAAGAGTATATTTAATGGACTGTTACAGGACTCAAGGTGGCAGAGAGGGAGGGGAAATCACAGTGTGATTCTCCTGTCAGGGGTTTTTATCCTGCTCTCACATCTGCTCCAGAACATCAGCATCCTTCTCCCCCTTTTCCCCATTGCACATATAAATCCTTATATTCACATCATGACACTCTTTCCTCCAGTCTCTCTTCTTTCTTTCATTTTCCTTCAGTAAATGATGGATGGGGAAGGCATGATCAAGATTGGGAAATGTGTGCTCAGGAATGGAATAAGAGGAGCCTGAATTCCTGAGGAGCAGTCTCCCTGGGAACCCTGATATACTTAGAGTCTATTCTTGTTTTTGGCCATAAAGTCATAATTGGCAATCCTGACAGCAAAGACAAATGTATTTTATGGAGGAAACCATGAAAAAACCTTGTTCCTCAGGACACAAGCTCCTATTGGTGAAGAGTCTCTAAGATATCATGAGGCAACTGAAAGGAAGACTGAGTTGGAATTAGGAAGTAGCAAGGGACCAAGTGTGGAGCAGGTGCTGTTTTTGAGGGAAATCATTGGGTAGTTTCCTAGTCTAACTAATCGATTTTATGAAGAAGATGCTAAGACCTGGGGGTCTTTTACAAGGAGGACAAATATTTTCCTCCAGATTTTAGGGAAGACCTTACACTATTTACTCCTATGTTTAAGTACATTGAACAAATATTTAAACTATCAATTTAATTGGATTAAATTAATCCAACTAATCCATTAGGATAGTTAGTGATATGTCTACCTGTCTCTCAGAGATATAAACTGAGATTTACAATCCTAGCAACAAAAATCTATTTTAGAAATATCCCTTGTTTTTCCTAAATATTAATTTCAAATCAGTTATTCAGATCTATTCAGATTTTAATCATTTGCCAAATTTTGTTATTTCTACCTTCAAAACATCTTTTAGGACTTAATTGTATTGCTTCCCTCTTTTAAGAATGTGTGCCTTTTTTTTTTTTTTTTTTTTTTTTTTCCACGAGCCTTGAAATGGCAGTCTTCAAAGTAATTGGATTGTTAATGGTACTAATTTGGGACAATAGTGAAAAAGAGAATCCTGACATTGAATCACAGGTCTAGAAATGAAAGAGATTTTTCAATCTAGTAGTCTCATCTTAAAAGAGAGAGAACTGAGACTGAGAAGGGTTAAGTCACATAAGTTTTAAGTAAGGATCTGGCATTTGAACTCAAGCTTTCTGATTTTCAGTATAGTACTTTCTCCACTGTACTATAAGGGAGGCTTCCTGGAATCCTTTAGATTATACCATTTGGGAGGCAATGGACATAGTGAGTAGGCTTGGCGTGAGGAAGACAGGAATGAAATATGCTTTAGAGACTTGCTAGCCATGTAGCACTGGGAAAAATTTGCTTAATTTTTTTCATCCTCATCTTTCTCACTGGTAAAATAGGGATGAAACAGCTTCTACTTTACAGGGTTGTTAGGAGAATCAACTGAATTAATTTATATAAAGTGCTTTTCAAATAGTAGTGAGAGCTATTCCCCACATATAGTATAGAGGTGTCTCTGTCTGGCTTGAGGGAAGATAGCTTTTTTTTTTTCTATCACCTTTCCCAGAGAAGCTTTATTTCTTGATAGAAAGGGAAGCAAGAAGCTGGAGCCGGAAGTTTGGCCACTTGTTTCTTCTCAGAAACGAGGAAAGAGAGGAGACTGGGCTGGAATTCTATTAATCTGCTCTCTTAAAGATTATTAGTCTGGGGGATATGATTTTTCAAGTTTAAGTCAAATTCTGATAAGCTGTTTATTAATTGGAGGGAAAGGAGGATTCCACTCTTTTTGGGAAAAAAAAAAAGGTATTTATAACAAATACAAAATGAGAAAAAAAAATGGAAAAAGAAAGACAGAAAAAAAAATCATGGTAATGTGCCAAGCAGAATATAGAGAAGATTCAAAACATGTAATGATAAAGTCTCATTATAAGATAGCATATATGATAATAGATGACATTATATTCATGGCTGTCCATTTTTCTTTACTTACTTATAGCATATTCTTTTGTTCTCTACTTTATTTTTCCCCCCTTTCAACCCCTTTCCCCAAGCAGGCTACAGTTAAATACAGATATGGTTTTTTTTGTGTGTAAATATGTATGTGTGTATATACACACACACACACACTTGCATATACATACATATATATATATACTTACATACATACATACATATATACATACATTGATAGGCATCTATAACTATTAATAGATTGACATATAACATAGATTTCTCTCTTGATTGAATTTCTCTCTTGATTGACTTTGTCTGAGATCAATGATTACTAGTCCTAGTTTTTGTTTTTTTCTGTAATAATTTCTACTACTCATCCTTATTACTGTGTGTACGACTTATCTTTTATTTCCTATCCTGGCTATCTTTTTTACTTTAGTTTTACTCATTAACTTACCTTGCTATTAACTAACTGACTTTCACTCATGGATGCCTCCCTTATTTTCTCCTCCTATCCTTTCTCGCCTCTCCTCTCTTTATCCCATTCCTATTAATCTACATATCTTATCCCATTTCAGTTGACATAAACATCCTTCTACCCCACCTTTTTCTATTGCCTTACCCCTTATTTCTTTATAAATTTTGGAGGGTACCATACCCTTTTTGAAGCGTGTGTGTGTGTGTGTGTGTGTGTGTGTGTGTGTAGGTAGGTATATTATATATTATATAATATATAATATACCGTGTTTCCCCAATAATAAGACCTATCCTGAAAATAAGACACCCACATACTCTTTAATATTCCGCTAAAATAAGCCCTCCCCCGAAAATAAGCCCTATCGAACTTACTATGAAAACGGTCATCATGGTGATCCCCTGCGCTATATGCTGCGTAGCGGTACCTTCAGTAAGCAGCGCCGCCCTCCCCTCCCGGGTGAAACGCACTTCGCGCTCCGAGCTGCATCCAATCAGAGCTGCAGCAGTGAGCGCGTCATCCTCTTCTTCCCTGGTGATTTGCTTGCTGGCGCTACTGAGAGCAGCGCCGCGGAGTAGAGCTGAGACAGGACCATCTAAAAACTCGGTAAGTTCAGTAAGCGATGGAGAATAAAATAAGCACTCAGGGGGCATGATGGAGGCTAAAAGGGGCATGATGGAGGCTAAAATGGGCATGATGGAGGATAAAAGGGGCATGATGGAGGCTAAAATGGGCATGATGGAGGATAAAAGGGGCATGATGGAGGATAAAATAAGCCCTCCCCTGAAAATAAGCCCTCTGGTGTTTTTTAGTCCCAAAAAAATAATAAGACAGTGTCTTATTATCGGGGAAACACGGTATTATATGTGTGTGTATGTATATGTGTATATTGTTCCTTATTTAACCCATTCTCAATATGAATAGGTTTTCAAAACTACCAGTCTTCCTCCCCTATCTAATTCCTCTGTGTTGGTTCTTCCTCTGCATTTCATTCATATAGCATAATTACTGTTTTTATATTTTCTTATATGGTTTTGCTTTTTAGAGTTGGATCATACTCAGCTCGGCTCCAATCTTCCTTTTGGACTATTCAGTTACTAAAATCACTCTTAACTTTCCATATATAAAACATAATCTTTATTGAGTCCCTTGAAATTAGTCTTTGATGTTTGTTCTTACATGTTAAATTTTCTATTGAGTTCATGTTTGAGACAAAATCCTGAAAATCTGAGAGTTCATCGAATATCCTTTTTTGTTCAATGTTATACTTAATTTTGCTGGATATAATATTTTTGGCTACAGGTATAGTTCTTTTGATAGTTGATCTGTAATATTCCAGGACCTGCCATCTTGTATTGTAACTGCTGATAAAAAATATACTATTCTATACTATTCTAATTCTAGAACCAGATATTTTAATTGTTTTTAATCTGCTTATTTCTGGTAAAATTTTCTCTTTGATTTGCAGGTTTTGAAAGTTAGCATCATTTTGAGGTAGTGATTGGTAATTTTTTTTTCTATTTTCCTTTTTTTTCTGTTCTATCACTTCAGGACAATTTTCTTTGATTATTTCTCACATTATTATGCAAAGGTTCTTTTTTTGGATTACAGCTTTGATGTAGTCCAATTATTCTTATGTTTTCTGTTTTGGATTCTGTTCTTTAGACCTGTTGTTTTTCTTATAAGAAGCTTCACATTTTATTCTGTTATTTCATTCATAATATTATTTTTGTTATTTCTTGTTTTCTGGCTTCTCTCTTGTCCAATTCTAATTTTTAAAGGATCATTTTCTTCTTTAACACTCTGGTTCTCTTTTTCTAGTTGGTTGACTTTCTTTTCATAATATTGTTTTTCTTGGATGGATCTTATTTATTGCTAGTTCATCAGTTTCTCTTATTTGATTTTTAAAATCTTTTTTGAGTTTTTTTTTAAATAAATTCTTTCTGGACAGGTCATTTAATATTACTTTTTGAGATAGGAAAAAAAACAAAAAACAAAAAAAAAACCCTTCTCCTAACTTCTCTATCCTATTCTGGAAATGAATTCCAGTCTTCCCTATTGCCAGAATAATTTTCTATGGTTAGGTTCTTTTC